>NW_007737723.1:3764-8083 GCF_000696425.1 Galeopterus variegatus | reverse complement strand
GACGGGAGCGCCACCGTGCTTCCCAAGCGGCGCACTATCCAGTGCGCCACTGGGCCGGCCCTGGTGTCTTAATTTTGAAAAATTCATGATCATCAGGGTCTTATGATAGAATCAACAAATTTGACAAGCTCATAACAACTAAGATAATAAAATTAAGGAAATCTGCATGAAGTATGTATGAGAACTTTCCGTACTGTTGTCGAAAACTTTGTGTAAATCTAAAATTATTCCAAAATAAAAAGTTCATTTGAAAGAGTACAGTTGTGTAGCCAGAACACAGATCAATAAAACAGATTATTACCAACACCCATAGAAGGATCCTTTGTACCTCCTTTTAATCACTACCTTCCTGAGGATAACCACTCTCCTGAAATCCAACATCATAGATACATTTGACATGTTTTTTTGAAATTTATATAGATGAAATCAAACTGTATATATATTTGTTGTGTTTGGCTTCTTTAACTAAGTATTATGTAAGTTAGACTGAACCTCATTATTTCATGTAGAAAAGTTTATTTATTCTCATTACTATATTGACCATATTTTTAAATATACCGTAAATGTATTTATTCATTCTACTATAGACTTTTAGGGTTTTATCCAGTTTGTTGGTATTGTAGATAGCATTTCTATGAATCTTCTTCAGCATATATTTGTATTTATGTAGTATATGTAAAAAGCAATGGAATTGCTGGATTATCTCATTATACCCATGTTCAGAATTAGGAGGATACCGCTATTTTGAAAATTCTATCTATAAACATGAAAATTTTGAAATTGATCCTGCATGTTCCAGGTTTATGTATTTTAATGTGAAGATCACTATATGAGGGTACTTCAAAAAGTTCATGGAAAAATGAAGTTAAAGGGTAATACAAATCTTTCTATGAACATTTTGAAGAGTTCTGTATGTAATAATTAGCAAATTGCACTTAATTGATCACATGTCAATAACTTCCACTAAATAGAATTTCTTATTAGATGAAACTATGCTATCATATGCTCCATTTTATGTGTATGCTGTCATTATGTGAGAAAATGACATAATTGTGAACTGAACACTATACTATAATTTAAATACATAAGTTTAGAGAAAAAAGAGAGGGCTATCCTGGCTTGAATTACACGTTCAGTGTGTGCGTGTGTGTGTGTGTCTACTACATGTTGGTAATATGACTTGTGTGTGTGTGTGTGTGTGTGTGTGTGTGTCTATTACATGTTGGTAATATGACTTCAACTCAAATTATCAGATTATTACAGTGCTTTCGAGACTAAGTTAAATTTTATAACATCTGACACAGATGACCAGTAAATTGTTTCAAGACTTCTGCAAGAAAAGTATGTCTACTATGTGTCCTCAATCCTCACGGACTATTGAGTGATTCACAGAATAAGATATAAAGATAACTCTGCCTTCAAGATTATTCTTTCTATAATAATTGTATTTAAAAGGAATGACAACTTGCAATCAGTAAGATGTTTATAAAGGAGTTTTGTTCAAAGAAATCCCACAGGGAGAAAGAGAAAGGTAGTGATAGATGGAGAAAGAGAAAAAGAAAAACAGAGCAAGAGAGAGGAAGAAACAGAAGGAGGGAAAGGAAGAGGAAGTGGAGGAGGAGAAAAAGAAGGAATGAACAAAAAGAAAGAAATATCTACTTATATATCTATCCAAATATAAATATACGTATATACGCATGGTATATACATGAGAATGTGTGCATACACACAAATACATACACACATATATGGAGGAAAGAGTTGTGCTAAATATTATTTTCACCATCATCATCCATTCTGCAATTTTCAAACAACAGCATTAAATTTTCCAAGCCGATTGACAAGTTTCCAAGCCGACTGACAATAAGATAAGCTTAAAATTCCATACATCCATCATGCTTACATCTCCTGTGAACGAACACTCTCACTCTGAACCCAATTCCTGTAGATCCCTTTCTGGTGTTTCAGAACTGTCATTTGCAAACTGCTAATCTCTCATTTTACCTAATTCACCTAAATATGGTTCAATACTTTGACTTTAATCCCCAAATCCCAGCTAAGGGGAAAGAAAGAAAGAAGGGAAGGAAGGAAGGTTAATTTAAAGCTAAATGTTGCTTTTAGAGAACTTCATCCTTAATCAGCTATCCTGTCCACCAATACACACACATGCACACGCACACGCACGCACACGCACACACATAGCAGATACCTCACAGGTATCTTTGCCCATCTCCATTTGATATTCTTCCCTCTCTCAAATTAGTTACTTGCCTGAATTTCTTGAAATTTTTACCTGCTTCCTTTAACAACACTTAATCCAAGATAATAGGGAAAATTTTTAATGCCACATACCAACTAAGCATCTTTAAGAACCATGAGAATTACCATAAAAACTGTTTCTACAAGGGGAGTCCTTGGCTTTTATCCATCCTTTTATCTGTTCTTGTTGGCCGGAAAATGCATCATATTATTTGTACATCTCCCGTTTTGCCCCCTTTTTTTTTTTATCGAAATGGGCTCTAATGGTTCAAATAAAGTAAAACTTTGGAAATTTCAAGAAATTATAACTTTTTCTAATTTACAATTTACATTATTTAAAATAACTAGACAATTTAATATATGGAGATGATTATAATAAAAGTTAAGAGGAGTAGAAATGATGGTTTATAATGGTAGTGGTAGTACTCCGTTACGTAAAGTGAGTTTTTTATGATACTGCCTGTCCAATATTATTATTTTTCCTATTTTATGGACCTCTAACAATAATAAAAATATATAATAATTAAGCTGGGATACATGTATGACTTATCAGGAGACTTCAAAATTTAGTTTTTTTGGAGAATAAAAAAAATGGATCAAACAGATCAATACATAATTTTTATTGCACCATAAATTCTGTTCAGGGTCCAGATTCCCACTCTGCTCAGATGAAATTCTCAAGATACATTTATAAATTAGGTTATGGAAGAATATGCAAACAAAAATTAATTATGACATAATTTAAAGAACATAAAACATCGTATCAGATTATCATAACATAGTATTCACAAGTCTGTGGAAAGTTAATTTCAAACAGTTGTTCATAAAATCATGCCATGATTTTTGCAAAAAATCTTTCCGAACACTCTACTGGATATATGGGAGGAAAAATGGCACCACATTTTAAAAAATGTTTTTTTAACACAGACTTCTTATTTAAAATATCCTATAAATGGACTTGCCTGGAAAAAACTAATAAAATTAGGACATGAAAAACTGTTTTATATATCAGAAGCATACTTCTGTAGAATTCTTTCGAAGACACAACCAACAAACAGAAAGCAAGTAAGCAAACAAAAAGTACTTAGAGAAAAAGACAATACTAAAAAGCACAATGATCTTTATAACACTTCTTAAGTAACTGTCATTATTTTACGGTTGGGTTGTCAGAGTGTTTTGCTTTCATCATTTACAGATTACGCACATTTAAATGTGGAGAGGATTGGCATATCAATTGGTGACTCACTTTAAATTGTAATGAGCAAATTGATGTGAGATCAAAAAGGACAATGAATATGCTAGTTTTTTATTCAGGAACCCCAAGCAGTATAAGAATAACAATGATAAATGTTTAGTTTTGCTTTATTTATATGTGTCAGGCATTGATTATACCACACGCTACTACACAGCTGCTACACTGAATTAATTGATCAATCCATTATCAACCTGAATATATCTCAAAAATACTTTGTTCGGATGTGATCAGCTTGCAGAAAAAAAAAAAAAAATATATATATATATACACATACACACACACACACACACACACACATATATACATTATGTATGGACAGTTTAAAACATGCATATGCACTCATTATTTACAAAAACATAAAAAGAACATGGCAACATTGCACAGAAACATATGAAAAGCAGTGCTGAGAACAGAGATGAAGGAAAGAGCAAATAGGCTTCAACTATATGTAATACTGCTTTTTTTAAAAAAGTACCTAAGTATAATATTAACTAATGGTATAGCATTGTCTGGTCTGAGTGGTTGACTCAAGGTTCTACTATTGCACTGTTGTGTATATTAAATAATTAATCTTAAATAAGGAGTTTAAATTAGGAGTCAGCAAAAGAAAAAGATGGAAAAAGAAGATAGAGATAAGCATTGAAATACTAAATTCTTACTGAAGAAGGCTCATAAATAAGCCTTATTTAAACACTCAGGCTTTCAATTCACAAATAGGTAAAATTCAAGTATCTAAAGATTTCATAAAATTCAAGTATCTAAAAATTTTATTTAAAATATTCTAGAAATTTTATTAAAAAAATTC
>NW_007737723.1:0-1881 GCF_000696425.1 Galeopterus variegatus | reverse complement strand
TTACAGGTGTTGTTTACAAGTAGAAAGCTGAAGCAATGATAGGGTTTACCTCATTTTTCCCCGTCTCTCAGAGATCATATTTCTGCACTTTTGTCCATTGTCTAAAAATATTATTTTTATATATTTTTCTAGTTTTTTACTTGTATAGAGAACAGAATAATTATTGTCTTTAGTGAACAGATACCAAAAAATTAGATTTTGATAGAGTGTTTGTGAATATGCTTGTGACCATATCACCGAATTATTTAAAAAGGTCTGAGTGTGTATGTTTATTTTATATGGGGAAAAAACAACTGACAGGGGTACTCTGAAAGAGTCAGCATTTCTCAGAGAGTAGCTTATTTCATAATTAGGATAGATAAACCCGAGCTACCTCTTTGGAGGTAGAGAGCATGAATGAGTTTTGAGCTATCCAAAAATAGTTTTTATAAAGAGTTCATTTTGAAGAGACAACTACTATTATTTACATAATTTTAATAGCTATAAAAATGATTAGTTCTAATAGGAAAGAGTTGAGTTAGTATTTTTTATTAAAAAATTATTAAAGTTGGGGAAAATAATTATTTACATAAGTAATATGGAATGCTTTGTGTTGTTCAAATTAAATACTTTCTCATTACTGATAATTTCTTAGTGATTATGTTTATTATNAAGAAAAATTTCTGAGGCATAAGTATTTGTATATATTCCATTGTTTTTAATATTAAAATATGCAGCATTTTCATTCTTTTACCTTCTTCATTTTTTCTCCAAATATTTTATTCCACTCCCATTTTTTAAATCATATTTTTACAAATATAGAATACTAAGGGTTTTTTGTTGTTGGTGTTTAGAACTCAGTCATCTTTTCAACATGTGTGTATTTTTTCTTTAAAAACTTGAAAACAGTTTTAACACTGGCTTTCAAATGATTGTCTTCCAGTTCCATCATCTCTGTCATTTCTGGAACTGTTTATATCATACTGAATCTTCTTAATTATGGGTCATATTGTTCTCTCTTTACATGCCAAGTGTTTTGTTGTTGTTTGTTGCAGTTTTTATGATTGGATTCCAGACATTGTGAATATTGCATTATTCTATGCCTAGACTTTGTTGTCTCTCTTTTTAACGGCACCAGATTTTGTTTTGATAGGCAAATATGTTACTTTAATATTAGTTTGATCTTCTTGCAGCTTGCTTCACTTTGCAGAATAATTTACAAAGGATGGATCTATAATATATTTCGCTCTAGGGAGAATTCAGCCTTACTGCTAAGCCTTTCTGCACACTCTGGTCTCCACTACATGCCTCAGATGATCACCAAGTATATTCTACTCTGGCTGTTCAGAGCACAAATGTCCCCTGCTCTCTGCAATTTCTGGGACTTCAACTACAACTATGCAGTTATTCTTTGACCACCTTGTGGCTTTTCAATTTATGTCTCCAAAATGTAGANATTCAGTCTGCAACTATGCAGTTATTCTTTGACCACCTTGTGGCTTTTCAATTTATGTCTCCAAAATGTAGAACTCAGCAAAGACTCAGGTGGATTCCTGTGAAGATTTTTGGAGCATTTATTTGCATAAAACCTGAATCTTCCCTGCAGCTTCTATTTGCCTTGTATTCTATACATTTCTATTTCCATCTCCTCACCTTATCAAGTTTATCAATGCCTGTTTGGATTTCTTTTCCCTGTGCCTGCATTACAGGTGTTGTTTACAAGTAGAAAGCTGAAGCAATGATAGGGTTTACCTCATTTTTCCCTGTCTCTCAGAGATCATATTTCTGCACTTTTGTCCATTGTCTAAAAATATTATTTTTATATATTTTTCTAGTTTTTCACTTGTATAGAGAACAGAATAATTATTGTCTTTAGTGAACAGATACCAAAAAATTAGATTT
>NW_007737722.1:49327-50408 GCF_000696425.1 Galeopterus variegatus | reverse complement strand
TTTCTTTTTTATATCAAATTTGGGGAATTTTCAGTCATTGTTTCCTCTTTTACTTTTTTCCTTACTCTTTTCCTTATTTTCTATCATTCTGAGATTCTAATTACACTTAGTTTGAGGCACATATTACAATTCTCCAAGGCTATACTCATTTTTTAAAATCTTTTCTCCTTTTATTCTTCATTGTGGATGATTTCTAATGATGTGTCTTTAAGTTCATTTACTTTTTTTTCTGTCTTTTCCTTAGCTGTTAGTAAAACAGCCTTTACATTTGTTTTTAAATGTCAGATATTTTGTTTTTCAGTTCTAAAATTTTCACTTAGTTTTTTAAATCATTTCTGTTCCATACCTGAAATTTTCAATCTTTTTATTGGTTGTGCACCTCTTTTAGTTTAAATATTAGAGTTATTAAAATAGCACTTTAAAATTTTTGAGTGCTGTTTGTAACATCCAATTTATTTCTGATGGAGCCCCACTGATAGTCTTTAATCTGGAGAGTGTGTTTCGTTTTCTTTATTCTTTGTACTAGGTAATTCAGATAATTTCCTGAACATTTTAAGTATGAATATGTTTCATCAATGCACGGTTCATGGGTCAGTATGAGATGTGAGGGTATTACTCCCTCTACAAATTCCAGGATTCCCCCATTCTCTTCAGCAGCCACAGTTCCCTCAGCTTGCTTTATTCTGGTTCCCCAAACCAGAAAGACTTTCTTATTTATTGCCACCCCAGTTGCCTTATCCACAAAATATTCCAATTGCCCTTTGTCCAAGGTTAACAAACTTAAAAACAAAAATTTGCATTGTAAAGCTTTCTCCCTCCTTTCTCTAATGTGTATTTCCAAAGATAGTGTGTCTGTTTTTACTCTGTTCACACTGCAGAGACTCCAGATAGCTGTTTTTTTTATTATTAATTATCATTTTATGTCAGGAAATCATCCAGTACACTTTAATTTGTCAGTATCAGAGTAAAAATTCAATCAAATATCTTAAAATCAAAACTTTTCAGGTTATCCTTATTTAATAACTAAAATTTATTTGGAAATATCTGTAATTTTATTTTTAAATTATGTAAATTTACTTGT
>NW_007737722.1:43056-48020 GCF_000696425.1 Galeopterus variegatus | reverse complement strand
TACTTTACTGAACATCTTTTACACATAATCTTAAGTATTTGTGCTAATACTGATATAGTATGTTTATAGGATCTCTATGTTGCAAAATTGGTCTGTTCTCAGAAATTATCACAAAAATATAAGTATTTGTGCTAATACTGATATAGTATGTTTATAGGATCTCTATGTTGCAAAATTGGTCTGTTCTCAGAAATTATCACAAAAATATAAGTATTTGTGCTAATACTGATATAGTATGTTTATAGGATCTCTATGTTGCAAAATTGGTCAGTTCTCAGAAATTATCACAAAAATACTGTATATTAAAGTCAATCAATCATTTTTCCTTAAATAATCTCTTCAGTTTACTTCCAGTATATTGTAAGCCCCTGCTTTTCTACTTTTTTCACTAGTAACAATCTCTTACTGATCTTTATTGCTTTCTCCTTATCCATCCTATTAAATATTGGCTAGTCCTAGGGTTTGTTCCTCGAATTTTTGTTTTATTATTATTTATGTTTTAGTGACCAAATTTGGTCACTGATGACTAATACTGCAGACTCTCAAATTTATTTCTCTAGAGTCAAAATCTTCACTGAACCTAAATCAAAATAATCAATGTCTTATTTAAAATCTCTTCTTGGGAACTTGATAAGAGTTTCGTATTTAAATGGTCATAACCACATCCTTCCCCACAGTCTCATCCCCAATCTATTCCTTCAGCAATCTTCCATATCCTTTCTTCATTTTCCTTGGGCCCAAAACTCTTTGAAATTACCACCAATCCTTGTTTTCTCATCCGTCAACAAATCCTCTCAGTTTTATCTGAAAAAGAAAGAATTCAACTATTTTTTACATGAGTCTCCTGTGCTCCATAATCACTTGCCTAAATTACAGCAATATTTTCCTAAATGATTTTCCTTTTTCTCCCCTTTAGTCCCTCCAGCCTATTCCCTAAATTACAGCCAGAATAATTTTTTAAAAACAACAGACTTCCATTCAGCTGCAGTTAAAGTAAGTTAAATTTGGCCTAAAGTTGTCTCCGTACCTAGGAATCACCATCTAACTGATACATAAAAACCTGCAACCTAACTTGAGTATATTCTTATAGTAAGTAGCTGAGTCTAAGCTAGTCACAGGTTGCCAAGTGGAAAGACCATGTCCACATAAAACAAATGCCTTATATAGATGAAGTTTAATATATCACAATTTACCATTTTTAAATTATGTATTCTGGTTCCTATCTAGAAAAAAATCTATGCCTAACTCAAAGTCACAAAGATATAATCACTTCTAGACGTTTTGTAGTTTTATACTTTTAGTGTCCATGGTCCATTAAAGGTCATTTGTGTATGTGGTTGAAGATAAGGCCTGACACTTTTTTATGAAAATGTCTAATTTTTTTCTGCATTTTTAGTTGAAAAGACTCCCCTTACTCATCACATTACTTTGGCATCATTGTTTGTTGAAAATCAATGAGTCATATATGAATGAATCCATTCCTGGACTCTATTTGGTTTCATTGACCTACGTGCCCATCTTTGTGCTATTATCATGTCCTGTTGATTATTATACCTTTACAGTAACTTCTGAAATCTGCTAGTGTAAGTCCTCCAACCTAAAAGAGGTACAATAAACAGAAAACAAATGGTAAAAAGATGCATATAAAACCTAAATGTATCAATAACTATATTAAGTATCAATAGACTCAATAAGCAAATATATGCAAAAATGTCTGACTGATAATAATTTTAAAACGATATTATTTATAATAAATAATTGTACATATACACATATGGACATAGAAAATTACAAATACGAGTATAGAAAAAGAGATATCAAATTAAAATAAACTAAAATAGTTTGGTATCTGCTAAATCAGCAATGGTAAACCGTAAGGTAAAATTTACATATATATATATATATATATATATATATATTAGAAAGAGATTATATACTATGATAGAATGGCCTCTCCACCAGTAAGATACAAAATTTCTAAGTTTTTAAGTAAGTACCAGTATCAATCACTTATGGCAACAATTTCCATGGTGGGGTGGGGGCTGGGGGAGGACTTAGTGGCATAAAAGAAAACAACATACCTATAATTTCTCTTCAAGCCATGGATGATCTGGTAGCTATGAGTATTTAGAATTGGGTCAACTCATCTCTAGTAGGCTTGCTAATATATTTGTGGTCAGCTTATAGGGATCTAATGGTATTGAATTGCCTATGCTGAGTAAACTCAGCTCTTCTCATTGGATTTCTGACATCTCTCCAGCAAGCTATTTTAGGCATCTGTTTATGGCAGTTTCTGGAATTCAAACAAGGAAATAGAAGTATACAACAACATTTCCAAGCCCCTGTTTATGTCATGTTTGCTAACATACCCACTGGGCAAGCAAGTTAGACAGCCAAGCCAAAGGTCACTGTGGGAAAGCATCATAAAATTGTGAAGATTCAGAGATGTCTGAAATATTAATTGTTACCTTCAGGAGGATAATTTAAATGGGGTGATTAAAAATTATAGCATATTAATTAATCATATAAAAATAAAATAATGCCATTTAAATTGCAAAAAAGACTAATATCTTGACAATTTCATCATAGATTCTAGAGTGAGGACAGTGCATTACAGTGCATAATAGTAAAAATACTATAGAAGAGTGATATAAGCAATTAAAAATAAAGTAATACTTTATGCACTAAACTTTTTAATGCTATAAATAATTTTTATTGATTATGCATATTCATGGGGTACAAAGCTGACCGTCACCACCTGTGTCCAAGATGTGATGATCAGATCTATACTATCAGTATGCCCATTACCACAAATTGCCATTATTCCCCATGTCCCCAATTCAACCCCTCCCTGACCTCCCTCCTTCCCCATGACTACATTCCCGGCAACCCTAGATATGTTCTATCCCTCTGTAAGCCCCAAGCAACACTGTGGTCTTTCTTAACTTCTTTCTTTCTTAGCTACCACTTATGAGTGAGGGCATGTGGTATTTTTCTCTCTGTGCCTGGCTTATTTCACTTAAAATAATTTTCTCCAAACTCATCCATGTTGCTGCAAATGGCAAAATTTCACTTTTTTTAATACCCGAGCGGTATTCTGTAGTGCATACATACGACATTTTCCTTATCCAGTCATCCATTGATGGACATTTAGGTTGGTTCCATATCTTGGTTATTGTAAATAGAACTGTGATGAACATGGGAGTGCATGTATTTCTTCAACATGATGATTTCCATTCCTTTGGGTATATAGAAGTGGGATTGCTATATCGTGTGGTAGATCTATGTGTAGTTGTTTGAAAAATCTCCATATCGTTTTCCATAGTGGCTGTACTAATTTACAGTCCCACAAACAGCATAGAAGAGTTCCTCTCTCTCCACATCCTCACCAGCATTTGTTATTCTCAATCTTTTCGATAATAACCAGTCTAACTGGGATAAGATGATATCTTGATAGTTTTCAACTTGCATTTCCCTGATGATAAGTGATGCTGAGCAGTTTTTTAAGTACCTATTGGCCATTTGAATGTCTTCCTTTGAAAAATGTCTATTCAGCTCCATTTTCCACTTTTTCAAGTTGGGTTATTTGATTTTTTACTATATAGTTGTTTGAGTTCCTTGTATATTATGGATATTACTCTTTCATTGGATGTATAGTTTGCAAATATTTTCTCTCATTCTGTAGGTTGTCATTGCACTCTGTTTATTGTTTCCTTTCCTGTGCAAAAGCTTTTTACTTTGATGGAGTTCCATTTACTTATTTTTTTCTTTTGTTGCCTGTGCTTTTGAGCTCTTATTCAGTCTTTGCCTAGTTGTACTCCTGAAGTGTTTCCCTTATGTTTACATTTAGTAGTTCTATAGTTTCAGGTCTCTTTTATTTAAGCCTTTTATCCATTTTCAGTAAATTTTCTTAATGTTTTTCATGCCAGATTTCATTAAAATTAATGTATTGTTTCTCTAAGAGTATCCAGATATTTAAGATATGCAATATATGCAAACTTTAGTGGTATATATTGTAAATTAATCAAGTAATTAATTTAACATGCAAAGTAAGTATCTACATATAAAACTTTTAGAAATATTAACAATGGTGAAATTATAACTCCATAGCCTTTTAAAATCTTGCCTCTTTCCTAGAGAATAAGCAGTACCTAACATATAGTAGATATACATGCTGTATATAAATATGAGTATATCTATATATTTAACATATATATTAAGTTAGTAAATGAATTAGTATATGGATTAGTGAATGGCCTTGAAGGTCTCTACCATTTAATTTTTTGGTTATTTAATTATTTAATGTTTGGTCATTTTATATACTAATAATTTAGAAATAGCTTGCTTTACTTCACAAAATATATGAATTATCAAAGATTAAATTTCATTGATCAATATCAGTTACCAACTAATGTAATAAATCACTTATCTTAAATACTTTTAAAGAGTAAACTAGAGTTGAATAGAGTCTCAAATTAATCTAGAATTACTTTTCTTTCTTCTATAACCTTTATTTTTTCTAACAGGAACAGAATAGATTTTGCATCAGCCTTTGGCTGTTCATAGCATCTAGGGAAGTAGCCATATCACCCCTGAATAATAGTTTTGAAATAGAAAAAAAATATTCCTTTGGAGTTTGTTAAAATATAGGAAGCTAAAATGTAAGAAGTGAAGAAACTTTAAAGCATGGGATAAAATGCACTATAGAACAAGCATAAGAAGCTGAAGAATACAAAAAAATAAGTAAAAGGAATGCATATTTTAGTGAAAATGCTTCATTGCCATCTGTTTTCGAAACTAGTTTTTAATACAGTTATCAAGTTCATATTACGAATTAAAGTACCAGTAGTTTGTGCTTTTTTCTTCATTTCTCACAGCCTAGATATCTCTTTGCTTTCTTATTTAAAATAATTCCTAACTTCAAACATGGACTCTCACATTTCTTTCATGTTATATCAAAAAAA
>NW_007737722.1:29687-42056 GCF_000696425.1 Galeopterus variegatus | reverse complement strand
TGGGATAAAATGCACTATAGAACAAGCATAAGAAGCTGAAGAATACAAAAAAATAAGTAAAAGGAATGCATATTTTAGTGAAAATGCTTCATTGCCATCTGTTTTCGAAACTAGTTTTTAATACAGTTATCAAGTTCATATTACGAATTAAAGTACCAGTAGTTTGTGCTTTTTTCTTCATTTCTCACAGCCTAGATATCTCTTTGCTTTCTTATTTAAAATAATTCCTAACTTCAAACATGGACTCTCACATTTCTTTCATGTTATATCAAAAAAAATTTTGAAGTATAATATATACTCACTTATTTCACTTAATTCCAACTCACTTTGATATGCTTTTCTTCAGATTTGTGATATCTATGAATACGCAGAAACTTGACCTATTTCCTGAAATTTAAAAAGATATCACAAAGTTTATTGATTTAAGGAGATAAAATTACTGGGATATGAACAGTTTGTTCTACCTTCCCCATTTCATTTCCCACTCTCCCTACTCTTGTATTTCTCTACCACCTGTGATAATGTTGACAACTCCCTCCATGTTACTCACTTTTTTTTTTGCATTCCAAAATAATACACACCAATATACATGACTCTAATATTTAGATGCTTTGCACTTTTTGCATAGATGAATCTGGTTAAATTAAAAAGAATACAAATACTTTTACAGTATTAGCAGTGAACAATTCATTCCATATAACTTTCTAGAAGCATTGGGGTTATGACACCACTCTACAAGCCAGACTTTTCTCATTAAAGTAACACTTTCCTGAGGTCTAATAAATGGTCTTTCACAACGTGACTGACAGGGAGAAAGATAAAGATTATAGTACAAGGTACAGTAAATAGAGAAATAAAGAAAGAAATTTCTACAGAATGACATTAGGAGAATGAAGGAAAACCTGAAACCACTGTAAATATTGTAGGAAAAAAAAGAGAGTGGGGAAAGATAAATAGTACAAGAAGTAGCATTAACTTATATGTTTTTACTTGAATAAACAATTTTGGTTACGTACATACCATCTGTTTCCTTTTCATAAATAGGCAGAGAAGGTATAACTATATCTTTTTTATATTATTTTTCATTTATGGTTAATTCTTGTAATATATACAGATAGGGTTCTTTTTAATATAGAAAACATTACCTAATTTGTTGCTTAATTGTTCATAACTCTACTGACTTTTAAAACTATAAACCGTTTAAAATACAGTTTAATAACTTTTATTATATATATGCATATTTATATGTCCATAATCTTATATACAAACATATATGAATATAAAGAGAAAAGAATACTTCCTTCCAATTTATTTTTCTTGGAACTCCAATAGAGATATGATATGAGTTTAGCTTAACTTAGGATCTCCTCCAACCCCACAGAATCCATTCAAATAAAACAAAAGGATGGGGAAGATACTGAATTTTTAATAAAACAAAAAGTTTACCCTAGTAAACTCCAAATAGCTGTTTAATAGCATTAACTTGAAACAGCAGAGCTATAGATTCAGCCACTGTAGAAAATTTGGGTGAGAAGAATATAGAAGAACGTTGACATGAGACAGAACCAATATGGGTCAGATTAGTGATGTTGAGCATTTTTTCATGTGCTTATTGGCCATTTGTATGTCTTCTTTTGAGAAATGTCTGCTCAGGTCCTTTGCCCTTTTTTAATTGGATTATTTTATTTTATTTACTTTTTTGACATTGAGTTGTTTAAGTTCCTTATATATTCTGAATATTAGTCCCTTGCCTGATGTGTAGTTTGCAAACAGTTTCTCTCATTCCATAGGTTGTCTCTTCTCTTTGTTGATAGTGGTCCTTGCTGTGCAGAAGCTTTTTAGTGTGATATAGTCCCATTTGTGTATGTTTGTTTTAGTTGCCTGTGTCTTTATAGTCTCTCTCAAAAAACACACTCATACTACTCACTCACATGTTGGATAGTGTTTCCTCTATGTTTTCTTCTAGTAGTTTCATAGTTTCAGGTCTTAAAATTAGGTCTTTTAATCATTTTCAGTTGATTTTTTTGTGTATTGTGAGATATAGGGGTCTAGTTTCTATCTTTTGCTGGTGGATATCCAACTTTCCCAGCACCTTTTATTGAAGAGGTTTTCCCTTCCCTATTCTTGATGCCTTTGTTGCAAATCAGTTGGCTATAAGATCAAGGGCTTATTTCTTGGCTCTCTGTTGTGTTCCATGGCTCTATTTGCCTATTTTTATGCCAGTACCATGCTGTTTTTGTTACTATAGCTTTATAGTACATTTTGAAGTCAGGGAGTGTGATGCCTCCAACTTTGTTCGTTTTTTTTTAGATTGCTTCAGCTATATGGGGCCTACACAAATTTTCAGAAGAGGATATCATATATATGAGTGACTCTTAAAATAAACAAAAACAGAAACGAAGAAAGCGACAAGCAAATGGCACAAGCTGATGAAAATTTTAACCAAAAATTCTTCCATGAAATTAAACTGAATGAAGCAACCACAGTGATGAAGTTTGGATGTGTTGTCCCCTCCAAAACTCGTGTGGAAATTTGATCTCCAATGTGGCAGTGTTGGAAACTGATTGAGTCATGGCGGTCGATCCCTCATGAATGGATTAATGCTCTCCCTGGGGAGGGGGGAGTAATGAGTGAGTTCTCACTCTATTAATTCCCGCAAGAGCTTGAGCTTATAGGACCCTGGCACCTCCTCTCTTGCTTCCTTTCTTTTGCTTCTTCTTGCCATGTGATCTGCTTGTACCCGCCAGCTCCCTGCCACTTTCTGCCATGAGTAGAAGCAGCCTGAGGCCTGTGCCAGATGCAGCTGTCCCAGAATTGTAAGCCAAATAAACCTCTGTTCTTAATATATTACCCAGTCTCAGGTTATTTTGTTACAGCAACACAAAATAGACTAAAACACACAATTATAAAGAAAGTCCATAGTACAGACACAGGAATTCAAGGAGATAGCCAAACTATAGGCAATAATGCCACATACAAGAAATAGCATACCGTAGGATAAAGATAGAGCAAAAATACAGAGTTATTTCAGAAACTAATACTAGATTAGAGGGCACATAAGGAGAAGAGACACCAGAGAAAGCACAATAAGAGGCAGAGATGATAGAAATTAGAAAAAGGATGAAAATAAGGCAAAATTAAAGAGAAACATTAAAAATAATATTGGATAGGACACCAACATAGAATTTTATTGTATACATACCCGGAGTTACTAAAAAATAAAGCCAAAGAAATACAAAAATATAAAGCATCATGGCCTTCTGGAAATGAAGAACAATGCAGAAGGTTTAAACTAACACATATCCAGACTTATACGGCTATAGTAATTTACATGGTGTAGTGTTGGTGCGAAAGCAAACAAGTAAACCAATGTCATGGAATAGAAAGTCCACAGAGACCGACAGATACAGAGTCACCTTATTTTGTGTTGTTTTATTCTCGGTCATATTTATTGAATTATATCTATTTACAGTGAAACACCCTTTTTAGTATACAATCAAAGTTTTAGCAAGCATATTCAGTCCTTTAACCAACATCAAAATTACAGTATATAAAAGCTTCATCATCCAAAACAATTAAGTCATGAGCATTTGTAGTCAATCCTCTCCACAGTTCCCAGTTTCTGGCAACCACTCATTTATTTTTTAATCCCTATAATTTTTGCCTATCCCACACATCTTATAAACAGAACTACCTAGTATGAAGCTTTTGGAATCTGGATTCTTTCACTTAGCTTTGAGATTTGTCCATGCTGTAGCATGTATTGGTAGTTAATTTCTTTTTTACTGCTAATTAGAATGTCGTTGTAAGGTTGTATCACTGTTCATTTACTTAGTAAATGAAGAACATTTGGGTTATTTCAAATATTGCTAATTATGTACAAAAACTTCTGTCATCATTAGTATAGATATTTTTCTTTCTTTTTTTTTTTTTTGTCTTTTTCGTGACCGATAAGGGGATCGCAACCCTTGGTGTGGTGTCGCCCGCACTGCACTCAGCCAGTGACCACACCGGCCATTCCTATATAGGATCCGAACCCGTGGCGGGAGCGTTGCTGCGCTCCCAGTGCTGCACTCTCCCGAGTGCGCCACGGGCTCGGCCCAGTATAGATATTTTTCTGTTAACATGCATTTTCACTTCACTTCAATAAATACATAGGAGTGAGATGTGTGATTACATTAAACTTAACATGCTCAACATCACTAATCATCAGGGAAATGCAAATCAAAACCACAATGAGATATCATCTCAACCCAGTTAGACTGGCTATCATTGGAAAGACTGAGAATAACAATTGCTGGTGAGGATGTGGAGAGAGGGGAACTTTTCTACACTGTTGGTTGGACTGTAAATTAGTACAACCACTATGAAAAACAGTATGGAGGTTTCTCAGACAACTACAGATAGAACTACCATATTATCCAGCAATCCCACTTCTGGGTATATACACAGAGCAATGGAAATTATCATGTGGAAGGGATACCTGCACTCCCATGTTCATCACAGGTCTATTTACAGTAGCCAAGATATGGAACCAACCTNTGACCGGTAAGGGGATCGCAACCCTTGGTGTGGTGTCGCCCGCACCGCACTCAGCCAGTGACCACACCGGCCATTCCTATATAGGATCCGAACCCGTGGCGGGAGCGTTGCTGCGCTCCCAGTGCCGCACTCTCCCGAGTGCGCCACGGGCTCGGCCCAGTATAGATATTTTTCTGTTAACATGCATTTTCACTTCACTTCAATAAATACATAGGAGTGAGATGTGTGATTACATTAAACTTAACATGCTCAACATCACTAATCATCAGGGAAATGCAAATCAAAACCACAATGAGATATCATCTCAACCCAGTTAGACTGGCTATCATTGGAAAGACTGAGAATAACAATTGCTGGTGAGGATGTGGAGAGAGGGGAACTTTTCTACACTGTTGGTTGGACTGTAAATTAGTACAACCACTATGAAAAACAGTATGGAGGTTTCTCAGACAACTACAGATAGAACTACCATATTATCCAGCAATCCCACTTCTGGGTATATACACAGAGCAATGGAAATTATCATGTGGAAGGGATACCTGCACTCCCATGTTCATCACAGGTCTATTTACAGTAGCCAAGATATGGAACCAACCTAAATGTCCATCAATGGATGACTGGATAAGGAAAGTATGGTGTCTATACACAATGAAATACTATTCAGCCATAAAAAAGAATGAAATTCTGCCATTTGCAACAACATAGATGAGTTTAGAAAAAATTATGTTGACTGAAATAAACCAGGCAAATAGGGAAAAATACCTCATAGCCTCACTAATAAGTGGGAGCTAACAGAGAAAGAAGGAAGGAAAGAAAGACCATAGTGGTGTGTTGAACTTGCAGAGGTAGAGAACAGACCTAGAGTTGCCCAGATGGGGCTGGGGGTGGGGAAGTGAGAGAGGGGAGAAATTAGGGAGAGATTGAGTGGGGGGACATGGAGAATAATTGCAGTTTGAGGTGGTGGGCATGATGAGACCATTGATTTGCTTACCACAACTTGGGCACAAGTACTGACAGTCAGCTTTTGCCCCATGAATATGAATAATCAATAAAACAGCAACAACAACAAAACTTAACAATAAACTGATAAAAAATATAAAAAATAACTGGTATTTTACATAAATACAGAATACATAAAAAGCCTCACAAAGCAATGTAAGTAAACAATTAAAATTTTTTAAGCAGGTAGATGATCTGATTAGACTCTTCAAAAAAGAATACACTTATGTATTTATTTCATATATATGAAAAATAAGTGCACATATAGGTGCTTGACATCACTAGTCAGTCATTAGATAAATGCAAAGTAAAACAAGAAAATATCACTACATACATCTATTAGAATACATAAAATTTAAAAGATTGAGGATATTAAATGCTTATGATAAATGATAAATACATCAAAGTTTATGCAATTTTGGTGGCTAGAAACTCTCAAAATTATAAAGTTGTCAGTTTCTCTCAAGTTTATCAGTAGTTTCTGTGCCATTCTTGTTGATATAGCTAAAGAAATTTTCAAGGTACCTGCATCAAAATTTTAAATTTGACTCAAGCCAAAATGCATCTGAAGGAGAATTGTTTGGAGGAATTGCTGAATCACGTATTAAGACATTAAATTCTGCAGAATTGCGGACATTGTGGATCCACACAGAGAAGACATATCTATCAATTTAGTAGAATACATTGATAAAAAATTAGTAGAGTACGTTTATGCTTGGTTAGTAGAACCAGACAAGCATAAATTAAAATTTATCAAAATTTTATTTATGACAAATATTGTGTTACAGTTCACTAGGCAAAGAGTTGAGTAGTCAGTAAATAATGCTGAGAAAACAAGGTGACCGTGTAGAGAATATTATCTGCAAACTAAATGCAAAATTTTTTTTGACAGATTAAAGCTCTTAAGGGAGTATAAGGAAAAATAAACTTATTAACTACAGGTAGGTTCGATTATTTTAATTAGAAAATATATTATATATAAAATAAAATATTTAAAAATTTACCTGCATTAAAAACAATTCTGCTCATCACAGACTTTTTAAAGAATGATACAGGGCAAATTACGATTTAGGAAAAGATATCTTCAAGACATAAGTAAATTAACATTTTAAATCTATAGATATCTCCTATGTATCAGTATAAAAGTTTAAATAAATAAAATGCCCATTGAAAGGAAAATTGATAAGTAAATTGTGGTATTTTACAAAATTTAAAATTTTATATATAGCGTTAAAAAAATGAACTATAGTAACATGAATCAACAGATATATCTTTCAAGAATACAATATCAAGAGAAAAAAAACATTTTCATTGACTTTGTACATTATACAGAGGTCAACCCCCCCCAAAGAAACCATATTTTTTGAGGATAATTCACATATAACAAAATCAAAAGTATGAAAAATAAAGCATAGGCTAATCACAACATTCAGATTAGCAGTTACTTCATGAATCTGGGGGAAGTGGAGAGTAAAGCAATGAGAAAAACATGTGAATTAATGATATTGTTGATATTCCAGTTTTTACGGTTGTTGATGTTTCCCAGGTGTATTTCAAGATGTTAATTTTCTTATTTGACTTTATACCTATATAATTACATTAAATAATTTAATAAAATATGTCTTAAATATTGTGCTAACAGTATTGATTTTATATCATCCTTACCTAAAATATCAAGGTGCAATACACATTTAGGGCATAATTTATTGTTAAATACTAGTAGAAGATTGCCCAAAATCTGCATTTCAAGTATTTTTGATAATGCTGAATGCTCTATCTCACCACCACCTTTGAGAGCTCATAGAACACCATTATTTTTTATCTCACAATATGACTCAGAAGAACACATGAAGGAATAGCAATGTCAGCTTCGTTAGTGTTTTTTTTTCTTCCTTGTGTCAGCAGCATCATTAAGTTTCATATCTCAGTTTCTAAACATGGATTTTTTTTAAAAACTGCTTCTTTCTATGTCAAAGCAAATTTAAGTATTCTAGATAGTAGAACCTAGAGTCAATTTAAGCAGTCCCATAGACAGCAAAAAACCATGATAAAGTTCCACTGCAGTGTTCATCCTGTAGATCTTTCACTCTACTCTCATTTCATTTCGATTATCAGAACCACCATAGACCCATCTGCTACTACCAATTTGTATATTAACTGTTTATGAAGTTATTGCTTTTTTCATTTCTTAAAGAGACAAATATAAACAAGATCCTCTTTTATTTCTAATCTCCAGTGAATCATCTTGAACACCCTGTCTCAGAAACCATTGATCTAACAGGTTGAGCCCTTCCATTTGTCAGAATATTTTCACAGGCTATTTCCTCTCTTTAGTTCTCCTTTCTGTCTCCTTCTCAGGTTTCAGGACTTGTGATAAATATCAACTCTGTGGGTGAACTTGTATGACCACCCTAAGTTAGGCTTTCCCAAGCTTGCTATGATTACCAAAGCACCTTATTTATTTGTCACCACATTTCAAAATCCAAAACTGTTTATGTATTTAATTTTTTCCCCTTATTATATATCTTTCCAATTAGATTATAAAATATATGAGGACTGGAATCATGTTTAATTTATCAACCTTTGTGTCAATGGGGCCTGGGTTAATGGTTGGCACACAGAAAACATTTAGTAAACATTTATTTGATATGAATAATTGAACAAAAGCCTCCATCTCACTTGCAAGTCACCCATATTTCTTAAATTAGCTAAATGCCTAGCGACATATTGTCTATATTTTTAAAATGAAATTTGACCTTCAGTAATTACTATGGCATAAGTAACATTTAGAATGTAGATGTATAATACCATATTTCCCCTAATTACAACTAGTCTATATCATTAATTTTTGGGTAACCGTGTGTGCACCACCCTGTAGTTATATTTAATAAAAAGCATAGCACATTTTATATTTTTCTAGCTACCTTCTATTTAAGTGCTCTGCAAAACTATGATGAACTTTCTTGTATATTTAGAATTCAGATAGGAAATTAAGACTCAAGTTTTTTGTCTTAAATTGATAAAAAAAAGAAAAGGAAAGGAAAAGAAGAAAAGGAAAGAAACTAAAACATATGAAAAGAAGAAAAAGACTTTTTTTAAACCACCTTTGAACTGCCTTTTGTTCTAGGTTGAAAATAGTTTTGAGATTATTTAGTGATTGATATTTCTTAAATTTCTTACCTTTTCATAAATATTGTCATTGTATGAAAGTAAATGAAGTTGCTATCATTTTAAGTAGTAGAAATAGATTAGTAAGTATCCGGGTTCTATAAACAGATTTTTAGTCATAATATACATGGGAATATAACTTCTCAGAAAAATTGATTATAATTTATTTTTATGCATGATCAGCATACAAGATAAATTGCATGTACCTAAGTCTATATCTAGGTTTCACAGCCTTGGTCCTGTTGATTTTAGAACTAGACAATTAATTGATAGGGGTGATGGGGGTCTCTTGTACATTGTAAGACGTCCACTGTGGACACAAATGCCTCCAGCTGAGAGCTGCTGACTATTTATATCCATCTCTATCTTCATCTGCATCAATCTATAAATGAATTAGGAAAATTATAAAGGTAGAAGCAGCTTACTTTCATTTCTTTCTATTTTTTAACTTCTTTCTACTTCTCTGTTTCTTTCTTTATCATGTTCTGATTAATTGTTCATAAATTTAGGTCAGCAATTCATAAAGTTAAATTTTTCGTGTCACGAGTTTGCCCAGGTTTACCTACCTAGGTATCCATTAAGATAATAAGTTTTGAGTAACAAATCTGAATAAGCCAACTTCATAGGTAATACAAATTTTTATCTATCTATCTATCTATCTATCTATCTATCTATCTATCTATCTATCTATCTATCTATCTATCTATTTAATTTATCAATGTACAATGTAGTCGATTTTCGTGGCCTTTTACCAATTCTTCCTTTCCCCCCTTTTCTCCCCCCTTCCCCCATCAACATCACATCTGTTCACTTGTTTTAACAAGTTCAAGGAATTGTTGTGATTGTTGTGTCTCCCTCCCACATTTATTTGTTTGTACATTTATTTATTTTTATTAGCTCCCACAAATAAGTGAGAACTTGTAGCATTTTTCTTTCTGTGCCTGGATTATTTCACTTAAATATAATTTTCTCTAAGTCCATCCATGTTGTTGCAAATGGTAGTATTTCATTTTTTTTATAGCAGAGTAGTATTCCATCATGTAGATATACCACATTTTACTTATCCACTCATCCGATGATGGGTACTTAGCTGGTTCCAACTCTTGGCTATTGTAAATATTGTAAATGGCTACCACACCATTTTGTGGTCCCACCAACAGAGTAAGTAGGAGGGTTCCTTTTTTTCTGCAACCTCGTCAGCATTTATCATTCTCAGTCTTTGGGATATTAGCCATCTTAACTGGAGTAAGATTGTGTTTCAAAGTGGTTTTGATTTTCATTTCCTGAATGTTGAGTGATGTTGAGCATTTTTTCATGTGTCTGTTGGCCATTAGTATATCTTCCTTTGAGAAATGCCTATTCAGCTCCTTTGCCCATTTTTTAATTGGGTTACTTATTTTTTTGCTGTTAAGTTGCTTGAGTTTCTTGTATATTCTGGGTACTAATCCTTTGTCAGATGAATGTTTTCAAATATTTTCTCCCACTCTGTTGGTTATCTTCTCATTCTATTGTTTCTTGTGCTGTGCAGAGCTTTTTAGTTCAATAT
This sequence comes from Galeopterus variegatus, assembly GCF_000696425.1. Classification (NCBI taxonomy): domain Eukaryota; kingdom Metazoa; phylum Chordata; class Mammalia; order Dermoptera; family Cynocephalidae; genus Galeopterus; species Galeopterus variegatus. The sequence goes on along the minus strand of NW_007737722.1, from coordinate 31,801 downwards.
AAAAGCCAGTGGCAAGAACTACAAACCACTGTTGAGAGAAATTAAAGAGGACACAAGAAGATGGAAAGATATCCTGTGATCTTGGATTGGAAGAATTAACATTGTGAAAATATCCATACTACCCAAAGTGATCTCCATATTCAATACAATCCCCATCAACATTCCAATGACATTCTTCTCAGAAATGGAAAAAAAAAATTCTAACATTTGTATGGAATAACAAAAGACCATGAATAGCCAAAGTAATCCTGAGCTAAATAAATAAAGCTGGAGGCATAACACTACCTGACTTTAAACTATACTACAAAGTGATAGTAACCAAAACAGCATGGTACTGACATAAAAACAGACAATGGACCAATGGAACAAAATAGAGAATCTAGAAATCAACCCATACACCTACAGCCAGCCCATCTTCAACAAAGATGCCAAGACTACACACTGGAGAAGAGACTGCCTCTTCAGTAAATGATGGTGGGAAAATTGGACAGTTGTATGTAGGAGAATGAAACTAGACCAGTAACTATTCCCATATACCAAAATCAACTCAAAATGGATTAAATAATTAAATATACATCCCAAAACAATAAATCTCCTTAAGGAAAACATAGGGGAAACACTTCAGGAAGTAGGATTGGGCACAGACTTTATGAATCTGACCCCAAAAGTACAGGCAACCAAAGGAAAAAGTAACAGTTATTTTTAAATATTACTGAGGAGCAGTTGTTCCTGTCCAGGAGATTTTTTTTTTTTAAATTGATTGGTTGTGAATATTCATGAGATACAAAGCTGATTGTCACCCCTTGCATCCAAGATGTGAAAAACGGATCCATTCTGGCAGCATGCACATTACCACAAATTGTGTTTGTACCCCATGTCCCCCACCCAATTATCCCCAACCTTCTTCCTCCTCCCTCTTCCCCCCCACTGTGCTTTGTATCCCAAGGTATGTTATCGCCCTCTGCAAGTCCAACACGTCACTGTGGACTTTCTTTCCTTCCTTCTTTCTCTCTTAGCTCTCACTGATGAGTGAGTACATGCAGTATTTATCCCTCTGTGCTTTGCTTATTTCACTCAACATGTTTCTCCAGGTTCATCCTTGTTGTTGCAAATGGGAGAATTTCATTCTTTGTTATGGCAGAGTATTATTCCATGGTGTATATATACGGCAGTTTCCTTATCCAATCATCCATCAATGGACATTTAGGTTGGTTCCATGTCTCAGCTATTGTAAACAGAGCTGCGAAGAACATGGGAGTGTAAGTATCCCTTCAACATGATGATTTCCATTCCTCTGGGAATATACCCAGAAGTGGGATTGCTGGATCATATGGAAGATCTATCTGTAGATGTTTGAGAAACCTCCATACTGTTTTCCATAGTGGTTGTACTAATTTACAGTCCCAACAGTACAGGAGAGTTCCCTTCTCTCCACACCCTCACCAGCATTTGATATTCACTGTCTTTTTGATTACAGCCAGTCTAGCAGGGGTGAGATGGTATCACAATGTAGTTTTAATTTGCATTTCCCTGATGACTAGTGATGTTGAGCATTTTTTCATGTACCTTTTCACGCTCTGGATTGGAACAATTAACATTGTGAAAATGTCTGTCCAGGAGTTTTTAAACTGGCCCAGCGGTTGGTAACACTTGTCTTCTTAGTACTAGTCCAGGACTAGTCTTAAAGAAAGCTGAGAATTTCAGACATATTTTCATTAATGTATTTTTAAATTAATAAATACAAGTATGTAGGGGAATGGATTGAGAACATAATAAAAATAGGGCTTTAAATTCTTGTTGAATATTCATAGTGGAGGAGGTAAAACCTAGACTCTTTTAATGCTGTCCACATAGCAACTCTGCATTGCTCTGAAATATGGATAAGCTATTCCACATACTGTGAGATCCATGTGAGCAGGAACCATGTCTGTGTTACAGACCCATCATTTTAACTGAAAAATCTAAATTAGGCCTCCTACATAGAATATTCTCAAATTCTGTTTAAATGATTTAATGAGAGTGTGAGTGAATGAATTAATTAAAACAATATCTGATTTAAAAAGCACCTGAACTTGAAGAGAGAGGAATACTTCTGCATCACTTAGAATACGTAG
>NW_007737722.1:19166-24454 GCF_000696425.1 Galeopterus variegatus | reverse complement strand
TTTTTTTTTTTTTTTTTTTTAAAGAGCCACAGTTCACACTGAGTAGTCCTATAGCTTTGCAAGTAAGCCTAAGTAAACTACTTTGAGTAGCTCTACTTTCACAGTTCTTCAGAAGTCCTTTTTTCTGTTCTTTCCAGTAAGTCCTTGGAAGCTATGTAATGTGTTCAAAAAGAAAACAGGCCTTGCATTGCATTAAAGATAGTGAAAGGAAAGTTCATGAAAATGTTTTACAAAATAGAAAACACATTAACAGCTTGCATTGCTCACAGACACGCTCAATGGCGCTTTCTCAAGTATTGCTCTGTTATTTTTGTCATAATGTTTGGATACTGGTGAAAAGTAAGTTGTTTGTGAAGAAACTTGGTTTGTTCCCATGGAACAAGTTTGCTTCAGTGAAATAGGTGAAGACAATTGCAATGTAATACAAGAATATCACTTCCCTTCTTCCAAGTTAGTGATCCAAGATAATTACATGATTAATGCAGAATCACAGTTGACAATCTGATTAAAAAATAATTTAAAAAATGGGAAAGATGAATAGAAGTGCTAGCATTCTAAAAATTGCTCCCTCTATTTTTTTCACATACTTTAAATAATATAAAGGCATATCCTTGATTTATAGTCAATTTCAGGCACAAGCACCAATACATCATCATTCGCACTAATAAGAAAAAAATATGAATGCCTTGAAATTAGTATGTAGAAAATGAGATATTAAAGAAGATAATCAACCTCTTCGAATACTACATTAATATTTAATACTTCTATAAGTAATTAAGCTTGGAAATAAGTCATGCAGAATTTATTTCAACAGAGGTATATCTGTAATTTCATTCCACTATTGCAAGCTGTAAATTGTTCATTCCTACTAGCAGAATAATGGTGTCTATTATTTCCGTAGGTGAAGCCATATGCTTCATAGTATCTAGAAGTAAAGGCAGTGACTTCATGATAGTCTGGGTCTACATGCTTCTTTCAAAATAACATGATTACATTCTACTCTGGTAAGTTTCAAAGTTCTTGAATTGCTACTCTTAATGGTGTACAGCCACTTTATTTTCCATTCTCATAATTCTAATCACTCTATACAACCTATTATTCCAACATAGTGTTTCAATAAAATTAAATAATTCAACTAAACCAATATATGAAAGTACTTCAAAAGTTCAAGGAATGATACATATCATCTTTCAATTCTATTTTTCCACAAATTCTTTTAAGTTATACTTCTATACTGAGCAGCTACTATGCATGCCAGGCTTGGGGTACTAAGTAAGGAAAACATTCTTATCCATTACAGAGACATAATCTAACAGGGAAAATGACAACTATCCAAATACTAAATCATTACTATGAAATTGCATGTTATGATAAAAATATATTTTAAAAAATGTAGAAGTGTGAAAAAAAGAACCCTTAAACTACTTGTGAGAGTTTATGTCAGACTTTACAAAAGAGATGGATTTTGAATTGACACTTTAAGTAGAAGCAGAAATTCATGAGAATATGAATAGCTGGTATATTATGGAGGGATTCCTATGAAGAGGAGATGTTTATGCAGTGGCTTGATGGTGTCAAAGAAATTTACTTATTTCTCAAACTTGCTGGAACATCAATTGCATTTAAATGGCCCATTTTTGCTGGCCAGTTAGCTCAGTGGGTTAGAGCGTGGTGTTATAACACTGAGGTCAAGGGTTCAGATCTCTGTACTGGCCAGCTGCATCCCCTCCCCACAAAAAAGGCATATTTTTAAAGATTAGGCTGGATGGTTAAACTAAATCAAATACATCCATTATTAATTCATTTAAACTATGTGCTCATGAACACTAATATCTTTGACATTTACTATTAAAATCTGGCTAAACCATATCGACATGTAAAGTTCATTCTTCTCAATAACTTTGCATTTGAACTCTCTGCACCTGTGCTGATCTTACATTCGATAGTCATATGTCTGGATCTTAATCACTACTCAGATCTCTTAAGCCAAATATCTTCTCTAGCATCTCACCAATAAGCATCCTCTATTCTATTCATCTTTCATATTGACTGGAGTATCTTACCGACAGATCCATTTTATTCCATTTGTGTATGTGCTGACTGTCTACATCTTCACCCTATAATATATGCTCAGTATCTGCTGGTGATTAGTTCATATCATTTTCTACCGTAGTTCTCATATATATCAGGCAGTCAAAAGTTTCTATTGACAACTTCTTGGACAGAATAAAATCAATCTTTTCAGCTGAAATTTTAAGGCCAACATAAGGACTAATATGCTGTACCTTATTCTAATGGGAATACATTAAAGAATGAAATACATTTTATTTTTTATCTTTTACTATTCCACACTGTTGGTGGGAGAGTAAATTAGTACAGCCACTATGGAAAACAGTATAGAGGCTTCTCAAACAATGGCAGATAGATATACCATATGATCCAGAAATCCCACTGCTGGGTATATACCCAAAGGAATAGAAATCATGTCAAAGGGATACCTACACTCACATGTTCATCGCAGCTCTATTTACAATAGCCAAGCTATGGAACCAACCTAAATGTCCAGCAATGAATGACTGGATAAGGAAAATGTTGTATATATGCACAATGAAATACTAATCAGCAATAAAAAAGAATGAAATTCTGCCATGCAGCAACATGGATGAGCTTGGAAAAAGTTATGTTAAGTGAAATAAGCCAGGCACATAAGAAAAAAATATCACATGTCCTCACTTATAAGTGGAAGCTAGGAAAGAAAGAAGAAAGAGCACAGTGGTGTGTTGAACTTTCACAGGAAGAGAACAGACCTAGGGTTGCTGGCAAGGCAAGGCATGAGAGAGAGGGGTATTGGGGAGAGTTCGGGTTGGGGGACACAGGGAATAACTGCAATTTGGGGTGGAGGTTATTCTGATAGCATTGATTTGCTCACCATATCTTGGGCACAGGTGCTGATAGTCAGATCTTGTCCCATAAATATACCTAATCAATACAAATGTTAAAAATGAAAATAAAATAAAAATGAAAATAAAATTAGTAAAAAAAAATCTTTTTCATTTCCTAAAGCAGCACAAGGACTCAAGCTAGTGAGTTACTCTACAAAATTTAATAGAATATATCATTATTTAAATAATAGTAAAAATAAAATGCATATGAATTAATATAAAAATTTTCCAACATGTTTTATAGACATTTTTATTAATTTTCAATGAAAAAGCAGATTACAACTCTCATAAGCTTTTAAATTTTAGTAAGCATATTGACATTTTTATTCTATTATATACGAGTAGACAAGTTTTGTACTATTTCATACATAAATAAGTATAATCAGGTAATCAAAATTCAGAAGAAAAATACATTTTCTTCTTATGCTTCTTTGAAGAATAAAATCCCAGAAAAACAGTATTTATTCCACATATCCTCTTTCTTCCATCTGTGGACACGTGTTGCTTTGGAAGATTTTATCATTTTTGTTTGTTTGTTTTTATTCTTCTTTAAGATTTGTATATATTAAATATCCTCTGTAATTCATATTCTCGTAAATGATGCTAAGAACATTCTCCTGTAAAAACCAATGATTTTTTATAGCAATTTACAAAAAAAAAAAAAAAAAAAAAATGAGGCCATATCTTCCTCCAGAGCTTTAGACTTAGTTGACAAAATAAATACAAACTTCATATATCAACATGTCATCTAAACATGTGAGACTGTAGTTTAAAAGATATGCTTTGGAATATCAGACATAAAAAATTTGTGAATTTAAAAATTTGTAATGTTAATTAAACGAGAAACAGTATAAACACTACAATTTCAAGTTAGGAAGGAAAGAAATCAATGTGATAGTGATGATAAATAAACCTTAAATACACAGCATTGCCCTGAAAACTATAATTTTTACAATAGGCAATTTTACAGTATTTTGTTTTTTCATTTTTTTAATCTGGGAGCCATGGTATGTGAGTGGATCTACTCCAAAAATCAGAATTCCTTATTATGACATTTTTTCCCCTAGTTGATTCATCAGGCAACTTAATAATTGAATTACTGAAAACAGTCACATTAGTCCTTGATAGATAGGTTATTTTGTTTAGAGAAATAAAAAAAAGTAAAAGGATTTTTTATTGAAAATAGACAATTCAACAAAGCATGCCTGATTATTTTTACCAGTCCTAGAATAAAACACTGGTTAACATATATTTGAAAAACAATTTAAATTATCTTTTTTTTATAATTTTATGTAATTTTCCAATATTTACTATACCTCATTATTAATACTATATTCAGATAACATAAAATAATTAAAATAATAAGAATTGTTACCTTTTAAAATTTTTTCACAAGTTTTCTTGTCAGGTAATTTTTTGAGCTCTTTACATAAATCATATAATGCAATAATCCTGTGAGGTTGGAGTTATTATTATAATCTTATTTTACAGATGAGAACACTAAGGGACACAAATGAGACGATTTTCCCCAAATCTCATATATAACAAGTGGCAAAAACTTGATTCAAACCCAGGTAGATTGCATGCAGAATCTACAGATAACAACTGGGAAGCAGTAGGGATCATTAGCCAGATATTATTTTATATTTTAAGCACAATTATTTTCTAAATATTCAAAAAAGTGTTTGGCATCTTTAAGATAGAGATGTTTGTTATAGCATGTCACACTTTATATAAAAATATGCTCAATCACTGATGAATTGAAAACATGAAATGTGATTATGGCAATTGCTGGCATGAAAATATGATTATTACAAATTATAATTTTGGTTAATTTTCTACTATTGATTTCTGATTGAGAAAGTTATCAGTATACCTAATGTTCAATTTAAGCTGCATATGTGTCACAGTATATGAGAATTTATATCAAATTGTTTCTGATCTAAATAAAACATAATGAAATTGAAGAATATAGGTTGTCAAATTTGCTTTGAGTTAATCTTTGAAATGACTAAGCCAATTTTGTTTTTAGGAAAATATAGATAATCTAACTGTGTAATAGAAACTACTGATTGTGTCGAAAGAGAAAACTAAGATAGTAACTATTTTATATTGACTTGAAGAGGAGTAAAGAACTTTAAAACCTGCAATGAGCAGGTTGTATTTTAATTTTTTTCAATTTTAAAATGACAGGAAGTAAACTTAAAATAATATATTAAGAACTATGTTAAGGGCCGGCCTGGTGGTGCACTGCTATAGTGTGCCATTTGGGAGCATGGCGGTGCTCCCGCCGAGGGTTCGGATCCCACATACAGACCGCCGCTCACTGGCTGAGCGAGGTGCGGA
>NW_007737722.1:0-18388 GCF_000696425.1 Galeopterus variegatus | reverse complement strand
GTATTAGGTGATTATTAATTTATTGTTGAATTAGTAAACTCCATTCTCACAGAACTAAACTATTTTGAATTAAATTATTTTACACTCTTTCTGGTCCTTTGAAAGTCTACATTAAGTAGATTTTTATTTCTTCATACCTCCTGATTTTTTTCCATTCTTCTCTAGAAGAGAATTATTGATTATTTCTATTTCAAAATACTCAGTTCATTAACTGAAGATCGAAATTGATATGTTAGAATGCTTAATTTTTACAGGGATTTCTTGCTTTTATTCACTGAGCATGGTCAATATTCTTAGTACTTCCACTGGGAAGCACCAAGCTAAGTTCTTATTATTTAAACATGGCAATAATAGTTATATTTCAGTATCCATGCAGTGTACTGGTCACCTTAGAAGTCTGTTTTCAACTTTTTCATCATGAAAACAAACTGTGTTTCCAAGGAGTCAAATAGTAGCAAAAAGGATAAAACAGCTACAGCTGGAACATAATGAAATAAATAGTCCTTTTCATTTTATTCTACATTAAAACATTTATTCAATTCATTAGAAAAAGTATTAATATTTATATTAGGATATAGGTATAATTTTAATTGATTTGTTCCAAATTACCATAAAAATATTGCCATTATTGTAATTTACCACTAATGGAATAATACTTCGTATTTTCATTCTCTCTTTCTATTCTCCCTTCTCCTCTCTCTTTTTCTCTGAGTGAATTATCTCATGGAGTCATACCCTACAGTGGCTTGCCTCAGGGAAACACCCCATGTTAAGGACTGTTTCCTATGGTTACCCTCAGTTGCAGCACGTTGACTGTGTCTATAGCATTAGAGCACTTTGTTGAAAACATTTAAGGGTTTGAACATCTTCTGGTCTTCAATAATTTCATATATGAAAGAGTTATAATATAGACCTGAATAAAATTAGAAAATGAAGCAAATGTATTTAAACCTATTAACAAAAGACTCATCCTTGTCCCCACCCATCACAGTGGCTTAGTAGAAGTTTATTTCTCACTCTCATAAGGTCTGATGCAGTTTTTGTGCCCTGCCTTGATTTACAACTGGTTTGTCCAAACCATTTGTCCCTTAAAGGGACAGAAGAAAGGAGGTAGGGATGAGACACACACACAATACTACCTCAACTCACACAGACATTACTTCAACTAAGAGACCATTGGTCACAACTAAGCCCATGGCACCAAGACTTCTACAAGAAAGGCTGAGATATATAGGGAAGTCTATAAAATGCTTGGCTTAGACTGTTAGTGTCCTATGGAATTCAGTAAAATTATGAATTAGAATTATGCTTTAGCTAATTTAGAGCTGGTTTTGAGAGTCAGTAAACCAAAATAGCATTGCTTTAAAGAAAAGATTTACGGGCCAGCCCGGTGGCGCACTGCTACAGTGCACCGCTTGGGAGTGCGGTGGCGCTCCTGCCGAGGGTTCGGATCCCACATACAGACCGGTTCCCGCTCACTGGCTGAGCGAGGTGTGGGAGCAACACCGAGGGTTGCGATCCCGTTGCCGGTCCCGGTCCGGTACGGGTGCAACACTGAGGGTTGCGATCCATTGCCGGACACGAAGAAAGACAAAAAGGAAAATAAAATAAAATAAAATAAAATAAAAATAAAGAAAAGATTTACTTTAAGGTTGCTATTGCTATATTTATCAAAGCTCTCTGGAATCCAGGCTTCTTCTAGTTTACTTCATAGCAATCTTTAGTGTGTGGCCAAACACCAACTCTAAGATGGTAACATTTCTATTTCAGGCCCCAGAATAGAGGAACTAACAAAAGAATAGAGAAAAAGGTATCAGTGCAAATTACCTTTCCAGAAAGTCTGCTCAAACTTACGTATGCGATTTCTCTTCTATCCCATTGTTCACCGTCTTGTCACATCACCAAATCTAGCTACAAAAGAATTTGGCAGTCACGTTGTCAGTTGAAATTTCTATCATTATATAGAGGTAGAAATAGATATAGAGGGAAATACAGAAATCTCTGTCACCACAAACTATGAGTTAGTAGAAAATGCAGGACTAAAACATAGGAGGCAAGAAAAGCAAGAAATAAAGTTTTAATTTCCGAAGAGTAATAAAGTTAACTTAAAAAATGTTCATTAACAACCAGAATTTTTAACCACCCAATGTTTTATATACTAAGCAAATGACCAAAGAGATTTTCTACTTATATGCACACCCTCATGTAGCTCCATGATTTTCTTTAAGTGGGTATGTGTTAGGTATATTTAAAATTCTCTAATTATTCTCTCTTAATCTTAAAATTATCAAATTTTATGTTATGTCTGTATTTCATTTTATTTCTGCATTTTATTTTCAGTATTTGCTCTTTAAAATGGGAAAATACTTGTAAAAATCTGTTATTTTTAAAGTACTGTTGCCAAAATAACATCACTGTACATAACCAGTTGAATGACAAATTCTTTTAAATAATGAGTGAAAGATTTTGAGTTGTTTCTAATTAGGTCATAGTTCTTCCAGAAAATAAATTATGTTACTTAGTGTTACTTTATCTGTTTTACAAACATTTGACAGGTTGATTATAGAAAATTTACACTAAAGAGCTATTTCTACTATCATAGCTGAAATTATGACAGCAATCCTATATTATTGCTTTATTTTTCAAAGGATAATAAGTCTAGAAAGTCATAGAAGTTGTCAAAGTTCTAAAGTGACATATGAATGCAGAAATTATTTTGTCATTATTTAGCAGTTATCTGAACCAAAAAAGATTTCCTAGCATAAAAACAATGGAGAAAGTACGGGCCGGCCTGCGGCTCACTTGGGAGAGTATGGTGCTGATAACACCAAGGCCACAGGTTCGGGTCCCTATATAGGGATGGCTGGTTAGCTCACTTCAGAAAGCGTGGTCCTAACAACACCAGGTCAAGGGTTAAGATCCCCTCCCCTTACCAGTCATCTTTAAAACAACAACAACACACACACACACACACACACACACACAGACTCCCCCCCCCAAAAATGGAGAAATTGTGGCATTAGCATTCTTCAAGGCACTGTGCTAAGTACTTTATATGTATCAGTTCATTCAATACATTTCATATGGTAGAAAAATTAATATCTCTGTTTTATTTATGATAAATTAAAGCATATATAAGTAATGTTTACAAATTTTACAGCTAATAATAAAGGAAAGGATAAATAAGTTTGAGTACATAGTGGTATGATCTTTTAGAAAACAAAATATCAGAAAAACTGTGAAAGGCACATAAACTGGAAAAATTGTTTAAAAATTATACAGTAAAACAAAAGCATGTGTGTGTACACATGTAGTAAAACTTTTCATCTGAACATCCAAGTATATCATTAAAAATATGAAAAAGCATTACTTGGGAAAATAATTCAAAAATTGTACAACAAAAAGGTAGAGTATATAAAACAATTGTAACAACAAAAAATTAAAGTTGGCCAAACATATGAAAAATGGATTTCTCAGAGAAATAAAGAGAAATAGCAAAGGATAAATAAAATATTAAAATACAATTATTGATAAAAATATTTAAAATACCAAAATATAAAATGTTTAATTGAGAAAAGAACATGAAAATCGACAATATTAAGAGGGATGATTGGAGAGTAGCAACTTCACATATTGCTAGAATTAAACTTGCTGACAAATCCCGTGACAATATGTATATTTGTTTAACAATTTCATCTTCTAGGAATTTAATATAGATAATCACTAAATATTCAGCAATGAAAAGATAAATACTTTTTAAATTATAAAGTTAATTGCAATAAATATATAAAATATAAATATTCAAAAACAAGGCAATGAGCAAAGAAATTAAGCCCTATACAAAAACTGACTAATATAGCATTTTAATTTTTTTTACTTTAACTTTAACCATATGTGAAAATGTTCTAAACACATTAGCATAATAAAGACAAATGGACTTCCAATTAAGATGAGTAGGAATAACTTACTCCCTGTTCCTTTATTCATAAATAAATGATAGATGAAAATACAGAGACAGATTAGATCGATCAATAGATAAAAAGATAGACAAACAGATAGACAGATGGATCTCTAATTTTTTTTCTTTAAATCTTGAATCCTTGATACTGAATATAAGATAAGATTTAACCACCTACCAGATGCATTGACAAAAATGCACAATGAATATGTAACATATGTCCAGAAGAAAAGAAGACTGTATGTAAAACATACCTTCAAGGGAAAATGCAGAATCTTTAGAAAATAACTTAAGGAGATTCACTCTGCATCTGATCCTGAAATTCAATGATTAAAGTATTAACTCATATCAATCATTACTAATTTTCTATGTATCCTTTCATTTATTTCTATAAATTTTTCCATTATTTATCTCTATATCATGCAATTAGCTGTATATAAAGTATTAATTTGTATACATTTATATGTGTAGTCATGTGGGAATGCATATGTACATGTATATACACATGTCCTATTTTGGCTCTTTCTAATCCCATAGTGCAACCCTCTTCAAGAGTGCTTGACATTCTTTCCAAATTTCTTTTACTAAAAACATATCATGGGTCGACCCCGTGGCTCACTCTGGAGACTGCAGTGCTGGGAGCGCAGCAGCACTAGGAGCGCTGAGGCCGTGGGTTCGGATCCTATATAGGGATGGCCGGTGTGCTCACTGGCTGAGTGTGGTGCAGGCGACACCAAGCCAAGGGTTACAATCCCCTTACCGGTCACAAAAAAAAAAAAAACATATCATGATGTATTATATACTTCAATATGTCTTTTGTCTTTGTTCATTAGAACCTATTGGTTATTGTAGCCACATAACTAATGATCACCCATATCTGTTTCTCACTTTCTTCCTATGCACAAGGGAAACTTCCCAATTAGGTGGGGCCAGTTATAATTAGGTGGGGCCAATTGATTCTCTCTGGCCAAGGAAATAAGTTGGAAGTAATGTGTGTCTTTTCCAGGCTAACACTATAAAAATTCCGTGTGGGATACTCGAGTTTCTTTCTTCTCTTTCTTATATAAATATAGAGACTGTATGATGTGATAGCTAAATCATTATCAGCACAAAACACAATATATATAATTTCGTGGGATTGATTATCTTCTTTGCCAACTGTACTAGAACAGCAATCATGTTTAATTATTTTTTTAACACTCACATTAATGGGAGATCAAACTCTATATCAAAATTATCTCACTAGTGTATCTTACATTTCACCTCCCGTTCTCCTCCATAGATACTGATCAGATTATTGAAATTATTGCTTGCTTTCCAATAGCTTCTTTACTATTTAATCCTCTTCTAAATACATCACTGTCAAAATAAAATTTCTAGACACTGATGTTAAAGTGTTTGTTCTATACTCAAAAAACTCATTGTTCCTCATTGACTATAGCATACAATCCAAATTCCCAAGTATTCATGACCTTCTCAACGTGACCTCAGCCTACATTTCTATTTTTATAATATTTATTCCACTCTTCTCTTTCCCAGCTACCATTATCTTTATTGTAACCACACAAGACTGCTTTATATTCTGTGAAATTGCTAAGCACTAATAAAATTCCAAGCTTTGCTATGTTATCTTACCCAGTATGCTCTTGCTTCATTGCTTTACCAGTTACAACTTCAAGATTTACTTAAATGTCACCTCATCTGTTAACTTTCCAAGGCCCCAACTCCCACTTCAAAACCCAACTTGAAAATGTTCCTGGCAGTCTACATATTTAAGAGGCGAACACAGACAAAAGAAGCACAAAGCACAAGATTCCATTTTTAGTTTATGTTGAAAGATAAAATAAAATGAAATCCCAAATTATTTCAACAACTTAATACATTAATGGAACAAACGCAATTTCATGTACAAATCTAATATGTAAAAAGACAGTGTGAAGAAATGGTAACAAGGCTGTGACCAGACCCACATTATTAAGATGAAATAATTAGAATTGTATTTATTGCATAATTAGAGGTGTATTATCATAACCTCCAACATTTTATGATAAAAAATAAGTGAAACATTGAAACTACAGTTATTAATTCTTTCAGGAGCTTTTTTTTTTTCTTTTTTGACCGGTAAGGGGATTGCAACCCTCAGCACGGTGTTGTCTGCACCACGCTCAGCCAGTGAGCGCACTGGCCATCCCTACATAGGATCCGAACCTGCAGCTTCGGCACTACCAAGCGCTGCACTCTCCCGAGTGAGCCACGGGGCCGGACCTCAGGAGCATATTTTCAGAGAAAAAGTACTCTGTCACATATAAACTGCTCGGAATGAGAACAATAAATCTTTACACTTGTAAAGAATCCTCGCTACACCAAAAGCTAATGGGTTAAAATATGGATGTTTCATTTGTCTTTAAAAAACATTTCAGATCCTGTGATGCTAGGACACTGTTTGGTCATGATACTGGAAATGGCATAAAATATAAAAGAACAAGACCATGAGGACTGATGTAGTATAATTTCCAGTTCGACAGCTTGTTTGATTTCTTCTGATCCCATTTCTTTTTCTTTTTTATTGGAAAACTATAATGTAACTATACCTATTTGGGTTTTTTTTTTTTTTTTTTTTTTTTTTTTTTTTTTTTTAAAGAGCCACAGTTCACACTGAGTAGTCCTATAGCTTTGCAAGTAAGCCTAAGTAAACTACTTTGAGTAGCTCTACTTTCACAGTTCTTCAGAAGTCCTTTTTTCTGTTCTTTCCAGTAAGTCCTTGGAAGCTATGTAATGTGTTCAAAAAGAAAACAGGCCTTGCATTGCATTAAAGATAGTGAAAGGAAAGTTCATGAAAATGTTTTACAAAATAGAAAACACATTAACAGCTTGCATTGCTCACAGACACGCTCAATGGCGCTTTCTCAAGTATTGCTCTGTTATTTTTGTCATAATGTTTGGATACTGGTGAAAAGTAAGTTGTTTGTGAAGAAACTTGGTTTGTTCCCATGGAACAAGTTTGCTTCAGTGAAATAGGTGAAGACAATTGCAATGTAATACAAGAATATCACTTCCCTTCTTCCAAGTTAGTGATCCAAGATAATTACATGATTAATGCAGAATCACAGTTGACAATCTGATTAAAAAATAATTTAAAAAATGGGAAAGATGAATAGAAGTGCTAGCATTCTAAAAATTGCTCCCTCTATTTTGTTCACATACTTTAAATAATATAAAGGCATATCCTTGATTTATAGTCAATTTCAGGCACAAGCACCAATACATCATCATTCGCACTAATAAGAAAAAAATATGAATGCCTTGAAATTAGTATGTAGAAAATGAGATATTAAAGAAGATAATCAACCTCTTCGAATACTACATTAATATTTAATACTTCTATAAGTAATTAAGCTTGGAAATAAGTCATGCAGAATTTATTTCAACAGAGGTATATCTGTAATTTCATTCCACTATTGCAAGCTGTAAATTGTTCATTCCTACTAGCAGAATAATGGTGTCTATTATTTCCGTAGGTGAAGCCATATGCTTCATAGTATCTAGAAGTAAAGGCAGTGACTTCATGATAGTCTGGGTCTACATGCTCCTTTCAAAATAACATGATTACATTCTACTCTGGTAAGTTTCAAAGTTCTTGAATTGCTACTCTTAATGGTGTACAGCCACTTTATTTTCCATTCTCATAATTCTAATCACTCTATACAACCTATTATTCCAACATAGTGTTTCAATAAAATTAAATAATTCAACTAAACCAATATATGAAAGTACTTCAAAAGTTCAAGGAATGATACATATCATCTTTCAATTCTATTTTTCCACAAATTCTTTTAAGTTATACTTCTATACTGAGCAGCTACTATGCATGCCAGGCTTGGGGTACTAAGTAAGGAAAACATTCTTATCCATTACAGAGACATAATCTAACAGGGAAAATGACAACTATCCAAATACTAAATCATTACTATGAAATTGCATGTTATGATAAAAATATATTTTAAAAAATGTAGAAGTGTGAAAAAAAGAACCCTTAAACTACTTGTGAGAGTTTATGTCAGACTTTACAAAAGAGATGGATTTTGAATTGACACTTTAAGTAGAAGCAGAAATTCATGAGAATATGAATAGCTGGTATATTATGGAGGGATTCCTATGAAGAGGAGATGTTTATGCAGTGGCTTGATGGTGTCAAAGAAATTTACTTATTTCTCAAACTTGCTGGAACATCAATTGCATTTAAATGGCCCATTTTTGCTGGCCAGTTAGCTCAGTGGGTTAGAGCGTGGTGTTATAACACTGAGGTCAAGGGTTCAGATCTCTGTACTGGCCAGCTGCATCCCCTCCCCACAAAAAAGGCATATTTTTAAAGATTAGGCTGGATGGTTAAACTAAATCAAATACATCCATTATTAATTCATTTAAACTATGTGCTCATGAACACTAATATCTTTGACATTTACTATTAAAATCTGGCTAAACCATATCGACATGTAAAGTTCATTCTTCTCAATAACTTTGCATTTGAACTCTCTGCACCTGTGCTGATCTTACATTCGATAGTCATATGTCTGGATCTTAATCACTACTCAGATCTCTTAAGCCAAATATCTTCTCTAGCATCTCACCAATAAGCATCCTCTATTCTATTCATCTTTCATATTGACTGGAGTATCTTACCGACAGATCCATTTTATTCCATTTGTGTATGTGCTGACTGTCTACATCTTCACCCTATAATATATGCTCAGTATCTGCTGGTGATTAGTTCATATCATTTTCTACCGTAGTTCTCATATATATCAGGCAGTCAAAAGTTTCTATTGACAACTTCTTGGACAGAATAAAATCAATCTTTTCAGCTGAAATTTTAAGGCCAACATAAGGACTAATATGCTGTACCTTATTCTAATGGGAATACATTAAAGAATGAAATACATTTTATTTTTTATCTTTTACTATTCCACACTGTTGGTGGGAGAGTAAATTAGTACAGCCACTATGGAAAACAGTATAGAGGCTTCTCAAACAATGGCAGATAGATATACCATATGATCCAGAAATCCCACTGCTGGGTATATACCCAAAGGAATAGAAATCATGTCAAAGGGATACCTACACTCACATGTTCATCGCAGCTCTATTTACAATAGCCAAGCTATGGAACCAACCTAAATGTCCAGCAATGAATGACTGGATAAGGAAAATGTTGTATATATGCACAATGAAATACTAATCAGCAATAAAAAAGAATGAAATTCTGCCATGCAGCAACATGGATGAGCTTGGAAAAAGTTATGTTAAGTGAAATAAGCCAGGCACATAAGAAAAAAATATCACATGTCCTCACTTATAAGTGGAAGCTAGGAAAGAAAGAAGAAAGAGCACAGTGGTGTGTTGAACTTTCACAGGAAGAGAACAGACCTAGGGTTGCTGGCAAGGCAAGGCATGAGAGAGAGGGGTATTGGGGAGAGTTCGGGTTGGGGGACACAGGGAATAACTGCAATTTGGGGTGGAGGTTATTCTGATAGCATTGATTTGCTCACCATATCTTGGGCACAGGTGCTGATAGTCAGATCTTGTCCCATAAATATACCTAATCAATACAAATGTTAAAAATGAAAATAAAATAAAAATGAAAATAAAATTAGTAAAAAAAAATCTTTTTCATTTCCTAAAGCAGCACAAGGACTCAAGCTAGTGAGTTACTCTACAAAATTTAATAGAATATATCATTATTTAAATAATAGTAAAAATAAAATGCATATGAATTAATATAAAAATTTTCCAACATGTTTTATAGACATTTTTATTAATTTTCAATGAAAAAGCAGATTACAACTCTCATAAGCTTTTAAATTTTAGTAAGCATATTGACATTTTTATTCTATTATATACGAGTAGACAAGTTTTGTACTATTTCATACATAAATAAGTATAATCAGGTAATCAAAATTCAGAAGAAAAATACATTTTCTTCTTATGCTTCTTTGAAGAATAAAATCCCAGAAAAACAGTATTTATTCCACATATCCTCTTTCTTCCATCTGTGGACACGTGTTGCTTTGGAAGATTTTATCATTTTTGTTTGTTTGTTTTTATTCTTCTTTAAGATTTGTATATATTAAATATCCTCTGTAATTCATATTCTCGTAAATGATGCTAAGAACATTCTCCTGTAAAAACCAATGATTTTTTATAGCAATTTACAAAAAAAAAAAAAAAAAAAAAATGAGGCCATATCTTCCTCCAGAGCTTTAGACTTAGTTGACAAAATAAATACAAACTTCATATATCAACATGTCATCTAAACATGTGAGACTGTAGTTTAAAAGATATGCTTTGGAATATCAGACATAAAAAATTTGTGAATTTAAAAATTTGTAATGTTAATTAAACGAGAAACAGTATAAACACTACAATTTCAAGTTAGGAAGGAAAGAAATCAATGTGATAGTGATGATAAATAAACCTTAAATACACAGCATTGCCCTGAAAACTATAATTTTTACAATAGGCAATTTTACAGTATTTTGTTTTTTCATTTTTTTAATCTGGGAGCCATGGTATGTGAGTGGATCTACTCCAAAAATCAGAATTCCAAATACTTCTACTGATAAGCCCAACACAGTACAGCTTATTGTCTGGTCATAAGAAGAAAATTTGTAACTAAAGGTGAGTTTTATTTATACATAAATCTAACTACTTTATCCACCACTTACTAAACAATCTAATATGAAAAGGCAATTATTCTAGACAAGTCTGCTTTCCCTTTTGTATATATCACTGCCAGGCTCGAAGTTATAAAATCTAGGTTCTGGGAAAGATCACGAAGTTATCTCATTCATTCTTCTGCCTTGGATCAATATTCACTTAAATCATTTCCAAGAAAAGGAAAGATACATTATCACATGTCTACTTAGTGCCATTATCTCTTATTAGTCCTTATCTCAGTTCATTCTTCCTGCTTTATAAACAAAATCCACCTCCCAGAAGTGTCTGATCTTTTCTTCTATTTTTACTGTTTAAGAATTCCAGTTGCACCCTTCTCTTTTGTAGAAACATTGAGAAAAGCAATCAACCACACTGTTTCTCTTTTTTTAATTCAAGTTGTCACCATGACTGCTCACACCACCATTCCAATGTGTTAGCTATAAAAACATTGACAAAATAAATCATAGATTATTATAACCATAGTTAGTGTTTACATAAGTAGCCTTATTATGACATTTTTTCCCCTAGTTGATTCATCAGGCAACTTAATAATTGAATTACTGAAAACAGTCACATTAGTCCTTGATAGATAGGTTATTTTGTTTAGAGAAATAAAAAAAAGTAAAAGGATTTTTTATTGAAAATAGACAATTCAACAAAGCATGCCTGATTATTTTTACCAGTCCTAGAATAAAACACTGGTTAACATATATTTGAAAAACAATTTAAATTATCTTTTTTTATAATTTTATGTAATTTTCCAATATTTACTATACCTCATTATTAATACTATATTCAGATAACATAAAATTATTGAAATAATAAGAATTGTTACCTTTAAAAATTTTTTCACAAGTTTTGTTGTCAGGTAATTTTTTGAGCTCTTTACATAAATCATATAATGCAATAATCCTGTGAGGTTGGAGTTATTATTATAATCTTATTTTACAGATGAGAACACTAAGGGACACAAATGAGACGATTTTCCCCAAATCTCATATATAACAAGTGGCAAAAACTTGATTCAAACCCAGGTAGATTGCATGCAGAATCTACAGATAACAACTGGGAAGCAGTAGGGATCATTAGCCAGATATTATTTTATATTTTAAGCACAATTATTTTCTAAATATTCAAAAAAGTGTTTGGCATCTTTAAGATAGAGATGTTTGTTATAGCATGTCACACTTTATATAAAAATATGCTCAATCACTGATGAATTGAAAACATGAAATGTGATTATGGCAATTGCTGGCATGAAAATATGATTATTACAAATTATAATTTTGGTTAATTTTCTACTATTGATTTCTGATTGAGAAAGTTATCAGTATACCTAATGTTCAATTTAAGCTGCATATGTGTCACAGTATATGAGAATTTATATCAAATTGTTTCTGATCTAAATAAAACATAATGAAATTGAAGAATATAGGTTGTCAAATTTGCTTTGAGTTAATCTTTGAAATGACTAAGCCAATTTTGTTTTTAGGAAAATATAGATAATCTAACTGTGTAATAGAAACTACTGATTGTGTCGAAAGAGAAAACTAAGATAGTAACTATTTTATATTGACTTGAAGAGGAGTAAAGAACTTTAAAACCTGCAATGAGCAGGTTGTATTTTAATTTTTTTCAATTTTAAAATGACAGGAAGTAAACTTAAAATAATATATTAAGAACTATGTTAAGGGCCGGCCTGGTGGTGCACTGCTATAGTGTGCCATTTGGGAGCATGGCGGTGCTCCCGCCGAGGGTTCGGATCCCACATACAGACCGCCGCTCACTGGCTGAGCGAGGTGCGGATGCAACACCAAGGGTTGCGATCCCGTTGCCGGTCACGAAAAAAAAAAAAGACAAAAAAGAAAAAAAAAAAAGAACTATGTTAAAAGGTAGGCAGTTGGGAAAAAAAAAAAACATACATACACCATACACATTTGCACCTTTAAACTCATCTCTATTTAGCTTGAGGTACTGAAAAAACATATACAGATCACATACAAATCCTTAATTAGATTTTTTTTTCTTAATATTTACTAAGGGAAACTATTTTTTCCCTGCCATGCATTAGTCTTGAATTATTTATTCTTTTACCAACAAATACTCATGGCATTCTGATAAGATTTCAGGTATAATATTAATCCCAGAGTGTTGGGCCCATTTTTAGGAGCAAACATTATCTGTGAGCCACATGGTGCCTATGGGTGGAGGATGAAGATGGCGCCCACAGGAATTAGGGGAGGCATAACCCAAGATAGCTCCAGAAGGTTTTTATTGGTCCTCCAGTATTTCTGCACTCGTGAACCTGCGTGATCACTGTGCTCAACATGTTAGTACAAAATGCATGCCCGCGTGATCCTTTAATTGATTGGTTAGTTCATGGAAAGCCCCTACTTGCTTGCTTATATAAATTGCAGTGTGACAGCAATAAAGTGGAACTGCCTTGACAGAACCCCTGCCGCTTCTGGGTGTCTCTTTCAGGGGGCTGGGTTGGCGGGCAGCAGGCTCACTTTTCCCCGAGATCCCTCGATCCCAACACCTGGGGTAATCCTGTCAGCTCCTTCTCCTTCTGGGTCTGCAGGAGGAACCCAGGCATGCCCCCACACCAGAGATAACAGACATAATTTCTGCCCTCATGTCATGGAACTCACAGACTAGTTCAGCAATTATAAAAGAGGTATCAACTGAGTGCAATGGATATATAGAACATGCACAACATAATCCAGTCTAGAAATGTCAAATAAAGCTTTCTTTAGGAAGCCACATCTAAAATCAATTTAAAAGTATCTATATTACTTAGCCATGTAATAGTGGGGAGTGATAAAATGTGTGTTCCTGCAGGCAGAAGGAATGATACTATGAGAGAATGGACATAGACATAATTACAAGTTATGTAGATCGACTGAATCATGTGGTATAGGAAGAGAGAAGGTTAGAGATGATGCAGTAGATGTTGACAAATTTCTGTCATAGAAGTACTGATAGTGGATAGTAAATAGATTAGTATAATCCTGAGTGAAGCAGAGGCATTGAATAATTTACGTAAGTTCTAAATTATTTAGTGATAATTACATTTTTATTTTATTCCAATCTGGAAGTAGTAAGGAAGATAAACTGATGTGAGAAAGGGTTAAAAGACTATTGAAGAAGCTGCAAGAACAATTAGAAGGCTCATAGGTTAATATAATTAGTGAAAGTGCTATAATATAAAAATAACTGCCCCACTGCGTTGGGGTGCTCAAAACTTTGGACATGAGTCCTTTTGGGCCAAATGCCGGTATTTCAATAAACGCTTGTTTTCCTGTTTTAAGCCTCGGTGTTTCCTGCCTCTCCCTGCAAATTCAAACTAACTCACTGCGACATCTCTTGGAGGCTCATCCGGGATGGTGGAAACGGCAGCCTGACCACTTCCCATGTCTCTTGATCTCGCCCCCAGGACACCCAACAAGACAGACTGCACTCAAGCTCCAACAGTTTTCTGTGAGTGGGAAAGACCTTGCCGGGTTTGGAGGCTCATCCGGGATGGTGGAAACGGCAGCCTGACCACTTCCCATGTCTCTTGATCTCACCCCCAGGACACCCAACAAGACAGACTGCACTCAAGCTCCAACAGTTTTCTGTGAGTGGGAAAGACCTTGCCGGGTGGACACAGAGGTCAAACCTTGAGCACAATAGAACCAAAGAGGTGCAGGAACCAGACCAGGGAGCTCCACCCATCGGACTAGGCAAGGACCAGGGTCCCACTGGCTTCCTACTCCAGTGTGAGTAGTGGGGAGGCTGATCACCTCCCAAAGCAGGGAATGTCTTAGTGCTCTGTCTCACGGAGGAAACCACATTCACCATTCAGGTCAGGATTTCAGTAATTTGGGGGTGGTGGACACTGTTCTATGGAGGAAACCACATTACATTTTTTCAGTCAGGATTTTTGGAATTATCAGGTGGTGAATGAAAGTGTGTGAATGTGTGTGGCTGAGCCATATCCTGGATATGAAGCAAGTGCAGAGTCCCAATCCACTGGTCCTTGTGACCTCATACAGCTAAGGGTGACTCACACAAGAGAGGTCCTGACATGGGGTTTATACTGTCTCGCCCAAGCCAAGAGACGCTGAAATATCACTGCAAGGTGAGCAGCCAGAGATGGACGAAGCGACTGGAATTGAAAGACTGTTGTGGCACCAGTCATGGGTAGAAAACATGAGAGGAACACCTAACAAACATACTCCCCTTGCCTGTATGCTAAGGAATTTTAAAAAGAGCTTTTCTGGTGACTATGGTGTCAAATTATCTCCTGATAAACTCAGGACATTCTGTGAGGTAGACTGGCTGTCTTTCAGTCTAGGATGGCCTTCTGAGAGGTCCTTTAACCTTTCCCTCATCCGTCAAGTCAGGCCAGTTATTACTGGCTGACATGGAAATGACCCTCAGGGCCACCCTGACCAGTACCCCTATATTCATTCTTAGGAAGACCAAGTTCATTCTCCACCCTCCTGGTTAAAGGTCTGCATGGAAAAAATGTTGTCAAATTCTACTAGCAGAGACATATCGGCCCCAGGCCAGACTTATGCCCAAAGGTGACTGTTACATACAGCCCTGAGCCAACTATTCTGCCCTCGGATCTGGAGGATCTGCA
This sequence comes from Galeopterus variegatus, assembly GCF_000696425.1. Lineage (NCBI taxonomy): Eukaryota > Metazoa > Chordata > Mammalia > Dermoptera > Cynocephalidae > Galeopterus > Galeopterus variegatus. The sequence continues at coordinate 3,086 of NW_007737722.1, read as the reverse complement.
ACCTCCCTATTTGACTGGGCCAACTGCTCTTCCACTCCCATGGCCCCCGTCACTGCCTCCTACTCCCATGGTGACTCCTACATCTCTTCCTTGCCCATCAGAAGGGACCACTTCAGCTCCCCCTTCACCAGAGACCCCACCACCACTTACTCTGACCCCATATGGTCCAAGCCGGACCCAGCCTTCAACCAAGTCACCACAGGGAAATGCTCTCCAGATGCCACTCAGAGAGACTCAAGGTCTCTTATACTATGATCAAGATGGGCACCTGCAGGGAGGACACCCCACCTTCATACATGAGCCATTCACAATGACTAACCTTCTGAATTGGAAATATCAGATGCCCACATATACTGAAAAGCCCCAGGCTATTTCTGATCTGGACCAGTCCATAGTCCAGACTCACCGGCCCACCTGGATAGACTGCAGGCAGCTCCTAATGACTTTCTTCAATACAGAAGAGAGATACCACATCAGCTAGGCAGCTCTAAAGTGGCTCCAAGACAATATCCCAGCCAGGACGCCGCATGCCCAAGTGTATGCCCAGACTAATTTCCCAGATGAAGATCCACACCAAGACCCCAACACAGGTCAGGGCCTACAGATGCTGGAACGGTAACAAGTGGCTCTCCTGGGAAACTTATAGGCAAGAAAAGAAAAAAAAAAAGGTGAACAATATAAATAGGATCCCCAAAGTCCTCCAGAAGCCAGACAAAAGCCCCATTCAGTTTTATGGCTCAGTGAGCATTCCACCTCTACCCACCCTTTGATCCTGAACAAACTAAAAACCAGAAAATGGACAATGTCACTTTTGCGGGACAAGCACAGGGGGATGTCCACCATAAGCTCCAAACTCTGAAAGGAGTTGCTGACATGAATGTCACCCAGCTCTTAAAAATTGAACCATGGTGTTTGTCAACCGGGACCTGGAGTCCTGCAGCAAGGCAATCAAAAAAATGGAAAAAAAGGTTCATTTTGTAGCTGCTACACTAGTCAAAAAGTTGGGACCTATGAAAGGGCCCCAAGGCCAAGGCCAAAAGCCAAGCAGAGGGCAGCCACAGGATGCACCCGGTTTCAGACCATCCCTGACACCCAACAAATGTGCCTTGTGTCATAAAGATGGTCACTAAAAGAAATAAATGTCCTCAATTCCTGGCCAGCACTAAGGGCAAATTCCAACCCCCGAGAAAAGGACAAGCCTCCTGAGGTTACCAAGGCACCCCAGCAAGATTTCATCACTTTGGCTGAACTTAAACAATATGAAGTTGAAAGTCAATAAGACTGTCTGGGCTCCCTTTCCCTGGGCCCCCAGGAGCCCTTAAACCAAATGATGGTCGGGGGCCAACCTATAAACTTCATGATGGACACTGGAGCAGAACATTCGGTAGTCACGCAGCCTCTTAGACATTTTTCTCAAAAACAAACCACCATAGCTGGAGCCACAGAAAAATGACAGAAACACACCTTCTCATTGCCCAGAAGATACAACATAGAAAAAAGAGAAGTCATTCATGAATTTCTCTACCTGCCAGATTGTCCAATATCTCTACTTGAACAAAATCTACTGAGTAAGCTACAGGCCCAAATAACTGACTCAAAGACCAGAGAGATGTCCCTAATGCTGGAAGATTCAGAGGATCAGATCCTGTCCCTCACCATTCCCAGGGGAAAGAATGGCAATTGCTCAGCCAAAAGGACATGACACCAGCATTGCTGGAGCTTCCCTTCTGAGTGACCAGAGTCTAAAATGAAGACAACCCACCAGGCCTGGCCAAGGAAATTCCCCCCGTCCTGATGGAACTGAAATCAGTGGCAACACTGGTCTAACAAAAACAATACTATGTCCCCAAACAGGCTCTACAGGGGATACAAAAATGTCTGGACAGACTCCTCAGATATGGACTTTTAAGGCCATGCCAGCCCCGCTGAAACACACCTCTACTGCCAGTTTAGAAGCTGGGGACCAACCACCTCTGACCTGTACAAAACCTCAAGTCAGTCAACCAAACAACCATCACCCTGAACCCTGCAGTTCCTAATCTGAGCTTAATCCCAGCTGACACTGCTTACTTCACCTCCCAGCTGACATTGCTTACTTCACGTGTCTGGACCTTAAAGATGCCTTCTTCTACAAAAAGTCAAATATCTGGATTTCTATATCTCCCTAGGACAATGTCAACTGGGACCAGAGTACAAACAGGCTGTCTGTTCCATCCCAACGCCCAGCATCCAAAGACAAGTTCATGAGTTCCTGGAGACAACAGGTTTCTGTAGGAACTAGATCCCTAACTTTTCAGTGCTGGCCAAACCCCTATATAAAACAACCAAAGGTGAGCAAAAAAAAAAAAAAAAACGTAATCTGGAAAACAGCTCAATAAAAGCCCTTCATAAACATAAAAAGGGCACTTATGAGTGCCCCAGGACTGGGACTGTCTAACTTAAAAAAATCTTCTTTCTATATGCCCACAAAAAAACCCCCAGGATATTGTGGTGAGTGTTCTAACTCAGCTTCTGGGGTCTGGGCACTGCCTGGTGACATATCTTTCAATACAGCTGGACAAAATGGCCCTAGGCTGGCTGCCCTGTCTCTGGGCAGCAGCAACCACAGCACTTGTGGTAGCCAAAACTGACAGGTTGACTCTGAGACAAAAAAACTCCGCCTCCACTGAAACAAAATCCTCCCCCTGGTTTTGTTCTGAATCCAATGTATATCCACCAAGGACTCGGGTTTCTCCCCTTTCAAAATTCTGTATGGAAGGCCCCCTCCTCTTATCAAGGCTATTCAAGATGATCTGACAGAGGTCGAACATGTATCTTTACAACTCATGGCTCTACAAGAACCATGCAGACTATACACCAGAGAGTAGGAGAACGGCTCTCAGTACACCCCTACAAGCCAGGTACCTCTGTTTATGTAAAAGATGGAGTGTACAGCCCCTAATACCTCTGGGGGGGGGGGGCTTTACTGTCTTGTTGTCTACCCCTACTGCAGTCAAAGTAGCTGAAGTCACTCCAGGAATATATCACAGCAGACTCAAACCAGCCACAACCTCTTGGGACTACATTTTTCACCCTACAAGTAAACA
>NW_007737721.1:35028-50419 GCF_000696425.1 Galeopterus variegatus | reverse complement strand
AAAAAAAAAAAAAAAAGGTGAAGCTATCTTTAAGCTAAATAAAACATTAGTGGCAGATGCATTTTATTGCCTTTAATCAAATGTGTCAATACTTACGTTGCCTTTATAGAAACTCAGTTAACTGAGATATACCATGGATCATACAATTTCCCAGTCATTCTAGATTAAGGGGGTTTGATTACACTCAAAATCTGTTTTGAAATGTATTTCATCTCACATATAGGCAACTATTACATTCACAAAATACATTTTAGAACCTGTCAAAATTGGGGATGAAAGTAAACACAACTTACTCCTATTTTAAGATCAAACACTTAGAGAGGGAACTTGGGTGAAAGTGTTCCTGTGGTAGAAATGTCAAACAGAAAACTCCCCTAATGGAGGACATAGCCCTGTGTCTGCAACCTTCCTTCTTCTGGGACATGCTGGGAATATCTGATACTCTAGCAATCTCCTTAAATTGCCTCTTCTCGCAGTTACTGCCTCAGATGCCTGGTGGCCCAGATTTCCTGGAACAAACATATTTGGCAAAGTTCAACTAGCATTCTCTCAAATTTGCAACCTCCTTCTTTGAAAAGACTTTTTAAAATTCTTAAAACGTATTATTTTGCCCCAAATGGCTTCTATGGTTTACTTAAGCAAGCTCAAGACATTCTGAATTTTAATGGGTTCTGAAATAGTATTCATGTGATTTTTTTTTCTCTAATTGCTGTCTTACCTGATTAATACGTATTCCCAACCATGGCCAACAATTATCAGCTGCCTCTACTGCTGCATCATATTTGGTCAAATTCCAAACAGGCACAGAGGAAAAAGGAACAGAAGTTGCATAGCTCTAAGGTTGGGTCATCTCACACAGCAATGGGAAGCAGCTTTCAAGAAAAAGAAAAGGGAACCCAGGATCCTTGCTTTGAGCCTTTGCTTGCTTGGTCAGATTGCCTCACCAATTCTCTGCTGCCACTTACTTGGAATTCTTTCTCAGCTTCCAAAGAAAATCTCAGTCAGGAATCTATATCCCATAAATGTCTCTCAGTTTACAGCAATGGACAGGCCCATTAACGCAACCAGTGTGCAAAGCGATTCTTAGTAATGGCGACCCATCTTCTTTCCAGCCCTCTTCCTGTCACCATTTTCATCCCTCCCTGCTCCCACCCTGTTGTGCCCCCAGCTTTTCCAAATCCGGTTTGTTAGACACTAGGTGGATTCAGAACTGTGGAGAAACCATAGTACATATTGACCAAAATGAGAGCTGCTACCTGACTTTTCCCAAGACTGTGTGTCTGATAACGACGTCAAGAGACTTATACTGGGAAACCAGGATTACTGTATGTGAAGCAAGCCCCAAGTATTCAAGATGTCCTTGAAACATTCTAATGATTTTCAATTAATAACTTGAGAGTTGCATCATTTAAAATTGTATTGCAATCTTTTCTCTCCCTCAGAAAATTCTGCGACATCTTTTAACAACCCTACAAGAGAATTCAAATAGCCTCATTAGCTTTTCCCAGAATATGGTATTTAAGAAAAGCACCATCTTTTCCTCACAAAAAGGTTCTCACCAGAGCTTTTAAAATTTCAACTACAGGGCCGGCCCGGTGGCGCACCACTACAGTGCACCACTTGGGAGTGCTGCGGCGCTCCCGCTGAGGGTTCGGATCCCACATACAGACCAGTTCCCGCTCACTGGCTGAGCGAGGTGCGGGTGCAGCACCAAGGGTTGCAATCCCATTGCCGGTCCCGGTCCGGTACGGGCGCAACACTGAGGGTTGCGATCCGTTGCCGGACACGAAAAAAGACAAAAAGGAAAAATAAATAAATAAATAAATGAAATTTCAACTACAATTTAACTATCCCCTGGAGTCCCCCCACATGGCTACCAATACTTCATATAGTAATGCTGCACTTAGAATATAGAGTTACATTTTCTCAGAAATTAAAGAGGGGAGGATAAAACTGCATTTGTGGAGTTGGATTTTAATCACTCAGCCCATCCCTACTAGCTTACTTTACCTTAGTGAATAGTACAAGAGGTGGAAAACTTATGAAGTACTTGGGCTGCACATAAAGCCAACAGAAATTTGAGAGAGATACATAAACTCAGTGTTGAACTGGATGCCTAAACATCTGAGTTCCCTTCCCAATCTTTTTCACCCCGTAATCAGCTTATAAAAATTTGACATCCACAAGCAATTGTCTCAATAGCTCCTCACACATTCACCCTTCAATGGGAGATGAAGCCACCAGAAGTTGTCGTCTTCATCTGCATCTTTTTGGCTCATGTCTAGCTGACGCTTTGGAACTGGTACCGATATTATCATCTCAGGAACCTGTCCTGGCATCTAGTATCCTACCCTCACCTCTACAGTTTCAACCTGTTAAAATGGCAGTGCCGGGCCGTAGCAATGTCTTCCTCAAGGAATTCATGCTTTCTCTCCCCAGTTTAGCACATGCCTTTTAATTCAGACAGTGTTCACTTAAAAAGAGTAGACTCTCTTGGGGCCAAGCCCGTGGCACACTCGGGAGAGTGCGGCGCTGGGAGCACAGCAGCGCTCCCGCCACGGGTTCGGATCCTATATAGGGATGACCGGTGCGCTCACAGCGCTCACTGGCTGAGCGCAGTGCGGCCGGTCTCAAAAAAGGACAAAAAAAAAAAGAGTAGACTCTCTTATTAACTGCTTCAGGGATCAGCCTGTCTAAGGAAAACTATGCCTTCTGAGTTCTCATTTTTATTTTCTCCTGCTCTTTTCACATGATAGGAAGTGTGGAGCACAATAACATTTTTATTCTAAGGGTTGGGAATCTTCCTTCTTTCCCACATCAGTAAACTCCTGGCGTCTGCATCTCTTTACCTCAATTTCTAAGGACATGCAGAAAATTATTAGTTCGCATTCTTGCTATTTTCTCATCTTCCATTTCTAATTCTCTATTGTGGTTCTTGGAGGGCAAATCTTTCCTTTTGCCATTTATCTATTCTTCATATATAATTAGACCCCTCAATTTCCTTTCACAAGCAGAGCAAAGCACTGAGCCCATCGAAATCAAGAGAAAGGGTATTCTCAGCCACATTGCCAGCATACTGATGAACGCCATCACTGAAGCTGCCAATCATAATTAATAGTACTTTCAAAAAGTAAATGGTCTACAGACTCTGTGTGCTATATATGAAGTGTTGTATTACCCCCCAGTGTTCAAGTCTGCAATGGACAACCTATTGCTTCTGTGAGATTTTACTATTAAAACATCTAACAATACAAATTAACAAAAATACACACACACACAGAAGGGGAAGGTAGGAAGGGATGGGAGAGACTATTATAATATTTGGGTTCTATATTCTTTCTCTTTCCATTCCTCTGCCCCCCCCCAAAATGATAATAAGAAATAGCAAAGGGGCCGGCCCATGGCTCACTCGGGAGAGTGCGGTGCTGATAACACCAAGGCCCCGGGTTCGGATCCCACATAGGGATGGCTGGTTCGCTCACTGGCTGAGCGTGGTGCTGACAACACCAAGTCAAGGGTTAAGGTCCCCTTACCGGTCATCTTTAAAAAAAAAAAAAGAAAAAGAAATAGCAAAAATGTCCAAAAGAACCAGAAAAGGACAGTCAAGAGACTGGAGAATCCACAACTCCAGCCTGGGCTCCTGGGGGATGGAGGAGCTGGCTGCATGGTCCTCCACGTGGCACACATGCCATGACGTGTGTCGTAGTGATGAGGAGAGAGGGTCACCAGACCCTTCTGTTTGCTTGTTTGTTCATTCGTTTGTTTGTTTGTTTGTTTGTTTGTTTTTAAGTAGACACCCCAAGATGCAAGAAACCATCCTGCATTCATATGATAGTGGTAAAATCACTTCAACCATTTTGTTGAAAACTTTAAATCTTGGTATATTTTCTATCTTCATTTTACCTTTCACAGTTCTTTTAAACCCTCTATTTTATTTCTAAACCCACTTTTTTGCCCTTGGAGAATTTAACCAATACAGAAAAGTAAAAAAGCTGGAAGCCCTTTCATAACCCCACTCCGTAGAGATGACCTCCGAGAAGAGATTTGGGTATAGCACACTGGAGTTTCTCTACACATTTGCAAATATAAAGATGTATAGAGATATAGATTCATAGAGATACAGAAGAAAATTTATGTATAAACAAATTTGAAGGTGTGTGTGTGTGTGTGTGTCCATATTTATATGTGTGACTGAACATAGATGCAAACATATACAGGGCAGGAACAGACATTGACTTTTATCAAATGCCTCTTCTACACCTATCAATGTGATCATATCTTTTAATCTTTTAACATATAAATATGATGAGTTATGTTAAGAAATATCCTAATATTAAACCTTTCTTAAAGTTCTAGAATAAATCCCATTTCATTCATTTACTCTTTTAGATTATTGCTAGATTCTATTTGCCTTGTCATTTAGGATTTTTTGCATAGAGATTCACATGTGAGACTAGTCTATAATTTTCTTTTTTGTTCTACTTTTGTCAAAATTTATATGCTGGTTTTGTAAAAAGCTTTTCTTTCCCTATGGTTCTGGTATGGTTATAAAGGCATCGTAATTATCTATTTTTGAACATTTGAAAGAATCCACTCAGGAAAACACTGGAGTTCAGTACCTCTTAAAGGCATAGCTTTTAGAAAACCCGAACAGATCAAAAATAAATAAATAACGCTGACACCATTTTGACAAATGTCAATAGTTGGCTCAGATTTTCATAGTTTGGGAACAGACTGGACTTAGGTAAATCAAAAAGGTCACTCATGGGCCGGCCCGGTGGTGCACTCGGTAGAGTGCGGCACTTGGGAGCACGGTGGTGCTCCCGCCGAGGCTTCTGATCCCATATAGAGACCAGTCCGCTCACTGGTTGAGCGCAGTGCGGGCGCGACACCGAGGGTTGTGGTCCCGCTACCGGTCACGAAAAAAGACAAAAAGGGGAAAAAAAAAAAAAAAAGTCACTCATGAAAAGGACACAGAGTATAGCAGGACACACAACAAAGAGATGAGTAACATCACCCAGACGAGCCAGAGGTGCAAAAAAAACCCTGACCCCCTGGTCAACTGCTGATGGTTCTAGAAGCTTAACCGCCCCCTTCCCAGCAGTCCTCATCTGGAGTATGCTAGAGAGCACCTCACCCGGGCGAGGAGCACCTCACCCGTCATCGTTATTCAGGCAACAGTACGACCTCAAGGACACACGCACCGTCCTCCACCTCCCAAGCCTCTCCCAGCTTGGTTCAAGCTCATTTCTGAACTTACTGCTGGGAAACAGAACAAAGGTCAGTTTTCCAGAAGCCCCTGGGTCTCACATCAGCAACATTTAGATTAGCCCATCTCTTAAAGATAAAAATAGTAGTTTCCAAGAAAGTCCACTGGATTGGAAAGCTATCTACTCACCAGATCGTAATCTTCCTGAGGTGCAGCCCCAGGTCTCACACAATTGAAAAAGCTCTACAGTGTACCTGATAACCCAGAAATAATATTCTAATTTTCTTCAGACTTTTGTCTGCCTTTTCAAATCTCACATAAAATCTCCTCAACAATGATGCACATTAGCCATTAATAACAGTACTTTCATATTACATCTATACCCACCCCTGCTCTGTGCTCTGGTGTTAATAAGGTTTTCTTTTACAGTTGAATAGAAATTATGTAGTAGGACATATACTTCCTGACAAAGGAGATAGGGTAATAAAGAAAGGGAAACAGGAAAACAGAAAGCAAGTTCAAGGAAAAGTCAATGGGTTTGCAAGGATTGGTTTGGAGAACGACGGGATGTAAAGGTGAGTCATAAACTAGGGCTGGACTGTGCAGAGCTTGGAAACTGGGATGATTTTATTTCATGACTTCTTTTCATCAGGTAGTGACATGGACAGATTCGCATTTTGAAAAGCTCCTTTGGGCATCCATGAAAAAATGTGTATTAGAGATGGAAGAGACAAGAGGTGGGGAGACCAGAGATAACAGTTCAGGAGAGAGATAAGGAAGGCTGGGGACAGCGTGATGGCAGTAGGGGTAGAGAAAGCAGGGAGAGCACGGACTTAAGATGTGCTGGACAAGATCGAGTGCATGCGGGGTGGTATGACCGTAGACTCCCATGTTCATTGCTGCTATTCTCAATAGCCAAGGGATAGAATCAACCTAAATGTCCACCAACAGGTGAATGGATAAAGAAAATGTGGTCTGTATACACAATGGAATACTATTCAGCTTTAAAAAAATAATGAAGTCCTGTCATTTGCAGTAGCATGGAAAGAACTGGAGACCATCATGTTAAGTGAAGTAAGTGTATTAGTCCGTTTCTGTTATAACAGAGTACCTGAAACTGGGTACTTTATAAAGGAAATTTATTTCTTATAGTTCAGAGGATGGGAAGTCCAAAGTCCAGGGAACACATCTGGCGAGGGCCTTCTTTGGTGGTGACTCTCTACGGTGGCAAAGGGTGTCACATGATGAGAGGGCTGAGCAAGAGAGAGCCAACCTGCTCACTCGCTCTCCTTATAAAGCCCTGAGAACCACACCCATGACCACCCATTAAACCATCAACTCCTTGCTCTATGAATGGATCAATCCATTCACAAGGGCACAGTCCTCACAATCTAGTCATCTCTTTAAAGGCCTACATTTCAAATGCCAAAATTGGATTACCTCTTAACACTGTGGCAGTGGGGGATTAAGTTTCCAATACATGGATCTGTCAGGGACACGTCTGACTCATAGCAATAAACTAGGCACAGAAAGACAAATACTACATGATTTCATTCATATGTGGAATCTAAAAAAAAAGTTCTCATAGAAGTAGACAGTAGAATAATGGTTACCAGAGAGGAAAAGGAAGTGTGGGGCTGGGAAGCAGAGGTGGATCATAGGTACAAAGTTACAGGTAGACAGGAAGAATAAGTTCTGGGGTTCAAGGCTGAATAGAGCTCATAATATTATACTGAGTATTTCTAAACAGCTATAAAGGAGGTTCTTGACTGTATTTGCCACAAAAAAAGATCAGTGTTTAGGTGATGGATATGCCATTTACCCTAAGTGAATCATTGTGCAATATATGCATGTGTGGAAACAACATACTGTACCCATACAATTAAATATAAATTAAAGTTTTAAAAAAGAAAACAAAGCAGTCCTGACATATGTCTCAGAAATCTTCCAACAGCACAAAGCAAAATCCCCTTAGTCTCTATGTTGCAACTTCAGATTGATTCCCATGAGAGAATCTGGGTGACTCATTATGAAGGTCAGGTGACCACCTTCATTCCAGTCAGCCATGGACTAGGGTCAATGTCACGTAGAAGGGAGGAAAGCCTCCTCAGGGTCACAGAGAAGAAGGTGTGGACATCAAGTAAGTGATTAGCTTCACTATCCCAAATTCTATCCTTTTTGCATGTGCCTATACTTCTAATTTCTCAATTCCTATTTAAGTTTTATAATTTAAATGTAATATTACAGGGCCGGCCTGGTGGTGCACTGCTACAGTGCGCCGCTTGGGAGCGCGGCGGCGCTCCCGCCGAGGGTTCGGATCCCACATACAGACCGGCCGCTCACTGGCTGAGTGAGGTGCAGGCGCAACACCGAGGGTTGCGATCCCATTGCCGGTCCCGGTCTGGTATGGGCGCGACACTGAGGGTTGCGATCCGTTGCCGGTCACGAAAAAAGACAAAAAGGAAAAAAAAATGTAATATTACAAAGTATCCATATAATTAACCTAGTTTTTCAGGCTCCACCAATTCAGTATGATATGTGAAGCCAATAGGCATGTTCTTGTTCTCTGTTAGCCACATCACTTGTGGAAACATTTTAAATAGAAATTTAGCTTCCTAGTGTAGCATCACAGAAGGCTTAGGGCCCTTTAAAAAATGTAGGTTTAGAAGAAAAACATTTTAAAATATCAGGAAGCCAGAAGCACAAGGTTATTGACTGCATCTGTCTGTAGTAACAGATGGTAATATAAATTGTTGTTCAGGAGTTGCATATTGTTTTTATTTTCTTAAGGGTAAAATATGAAAGTAGACACACACAGATTTTTAATATTCCGTTTCTACACTCAGCGCATGAACTTTGCAAATTACGTGACTCTCCTAAAACAATTTAAAAATTAAAAGTAAAATATGATGTCTTCTTTTTTTAAAAGGATGTGGCCCCTTTTTAAGGAGAAACATTTTTAGAAAGTACCAAAAAAACACAACTTAGAAAAACTCATTTGAAATTAAATTGTATATTTGCATTTGAATGAGATGCTATTTCTATTCATTTTCATATAATCAGCATTCTGTTTCCAGTAATATTCAGAGTCTTAACTGTCAGACTTTCATTGCAAGTTACTGTAGTGAAGTTCTGCATTTCTCACCTTTCAAGAAGACTCTGAACTCACCCCTTGTTCATGGGCTCTTTTAGCATGTATGTGGGACTTTAATAACAGTTGAGAGATACAGCATCCCCTTCCACCCATGCCAGCTGGGTCATTCTCAGTGCAGACGGCTAAAAATTAAAAATAAAATAGCACGTTAAAGGGATGTGAGATGGAGGGTATGAATGGACATGAATGTTTCATTGAACTTAATGCTGACAGTATATAACTACATTTTACAAAGAGGATGAGATCCCGAACTTGAGAATTGCCAAACTTGAGCTTCATCTTTGAAAGGACATCTTCAAATCTCCAATTATATACTGAAATTCTTTTATATCTTGGACATAAAATATGACCACTGGGTCCCCACTTACATAGTCTGCTTCAAGAAATGTCAGGATGGAATTTTCTGCCCACTCCACTCCAAAATATTTCATTCTTTGTTTTGTGCTTCCACGGTGCAGGTAAGTTTGCCATTAGAGGGCTAACCTTTTGGATGAAGCATTGCCCTTTCCAGGTGTCCTCTTTTAAAATGCGGATTCCCCTGAGAGAGGTAACATAGAACACCTGTGACATCCTCACCTGAAAGAGTTTATAAAATAGCTGTGCAGAGAACGTGGGGTAACACTCTGCAGAATGGGGCAGAAATGGACCTGAGAGGACACAAAGGATGCTCTCGGTCAGCTCAGTGTGAATTCAGTGATCAAGCTGATATTTTCCTCTTAAAACTAACAAATGTTTCAAATTTGGTTTGTTGTGTTAGACCTATTTAAATCATTGTCCTGATCAGATAGCCTCTGTCATTTGGATTCTGTTGTACCAAAAGGCTTTTCTGCCACATTAAATGAAGTCATTACCATCACCTTCACTACACAACTACATGGAGAACCCAAATAGCCAGGAATTTGAAGCTCAATCACAAACTTGTTCTCATTTTCCAAATCAACACAGAGCTGATTGAACGTGTGTATAGATGCTTTGCACAGTACCTGGCTGTGCTTTTTGGATTAGAACTGGGCATCAGTACAAAGCTGCATTCATCAGATTTGTTTTCTGCCAAGAATTTATAATGAGGGAGGCAGGGAGAGAAGGAGAAAGAGAGAGGGACCCCATATAATTGGGATTGGGACATGTCATTGGAGAGTGGGGAGTGGCCTATCCTGCCTTTTGAACCCAAGAAGCAAGAGAAAAAAGTTGGACTGTTGAGAGAGAAAGTCAGATGCAGTGAGTATGCACGGAGGGTCCTTCCCAATTCCTAGCTCTAGTTCCACGCTGAGTCTGATGTCATATCTGCCCCTGGGGTGCATGAGACCCCGTGTGCCTACATATTAAATTTCTTCCCACTGCCTTTTTATTTTTCCTTTCAGTCAGCCTGAATTGAATTCTGTTCCTCAACATAATTGAAACTAATACAGTTTTGGGGGACAGTGTTGCAGATGTACCCTGATCTGTAACCATAATATGCCAGACAGGAGAATTTTAGATAAGACTTCCAACAGAGGGCTGCCTTGCTTTAGTTAAGAGTCAGGGTGTATTTCAGCAGAAGGTCACCTATGCCACCATGAAGACTGAGCAGCTGGCCACTCCTTTCAGGGTTAGAGTCTATCATCGGTATGCCAAGAGCATAAAAATCAGACAAATAGAATTGCCCTCTGAAGACATAATACAAAATCAACACACAATGGATCAGAATAGATACATGCCAAAGCATCAGTTATAAAAATGAGCAGGTCTTCATGCTAAAAATTTGATTATAACATCACTAAAGTTATTGAATATATTAACATCTGAAGAAAAAACATGTCAATCAGAATTGGGAATTGGTTGGCCCTCGGAACTTAGAGAAATGTAAATTATACCCTCCCACATGCTGCCATTAATTACAGGGGACTAGAATTCATTAAAATTCATTCTTACTCCAAAGATCCTGACCCCCCCCATTATAGGATCAGAAGTCCCCTTATAATTCATAAGAATCTTAGAGAAGGGGCACAGGAAGTTGAAGCTGACTCAAATCTTAGCCCAGTGGATAATCACAGCAGAGATGCCCTGACAGCACCTTTGAGGCTGGCGTGGGGGAGTCACATCTGAACTACTGAATCTAGAGTTGGCCCCCAGCTGTGATCATGGTGGCAGTGCTGGGAAGCAGCCTCCTCTGCAACAGCTCAGCTTTGGGCCTCTGCTCTCCCCACACCCACTTCAAGATGTACTCAGGGGAATCACTCCATCAAAATAGCCAGGGAAGTTAGAGTTAAAACTTGTAAATTTCCTATCCTCTCATGAATGTGAAGAAGCAGAAAGTAGAAGGCAGGATAATGGTCCCAAACATGTCTACATCCTGCTAGATTGTTTGCAGCAGCATTACTTCTAATATAAAAGAAGCAGGTAGGAACAGCCTAAATGGACACAACTAGGAATGATTAAATACATTTTGATATGTTCATAAAATAGAATATTGTGTAGCAGTAAAAATGAATAAACTATAGCTCTACCATCATCATTGTTGAACCCAGAAACATAAAGTTGAACAAAAAAATCAAGTTACAAAAAAAAATACTTGTAGAAGGATATGAGTTAGGTAACATTTATCATTCATTCATTCGTTCAACAAATATTTATTGAGTATCAACTATATACTGTGCACTTTTCTAAGTGCTGGAAATGTAGCAGTGAACAAAACAGACAAAATTCCTGTCCTTATATAGTTTACATTATAATGGGGGAGATATACAATAAACAAAATAGATAATACATAGGCAAATGATATAGCGTTATAGTAATAAATGCTAAGAACACATAAAGCAGGAAAGAAGGAAAGCCTCTCTTAAAAGGTGACCTTTGAGCAAACACTTGAATAAAGTCAGGGAGCATGCCATGATTTCTGCAAAGCGGACAGGAAGTGGTAATCATGGGTGAGAAAGTGCATGTTTAAAAATACACACAAAAAATAGTATTGCATAATAATTAGGGCAGTGGTTCTCGGTGTGGTTCTCTGCACCCTGGGGAACCAACCCTCTTCAGAAATTATTTTCTTGCTAGTACTGAAATGTTATTTACTTTTCTTTTTCTCCCTGTGTTGACATGGTGCAAAAATAATGGCAAGTAAAACTGCAGAGACTTTAATGTGAATCAAGACAGTGGCAACAAACTGCACATTATGCTGGTAGTTATTATATTCTTTGCCACCATGCACTCATGACTAAAAAAATACAGTTTCACTGAAGACTGTCCATGATGAGACCGTAAATATGATTAATTTTATTAAGTCTCCATGCTTGAGTACAAAGTGACGAACCAGGAAGAGCTCACAAAGCACTGCTGCTGCATACCCTGCTAAGACTCGTGCGACTTAGTTGCAAGCTGAACTGGCCACTTTTTCATGGAACGTCATTTTTACTTCAAAGAATGACTGACAATTTATGGCTATTCAAACTTGGGTAAGTAGCAGATTTTTTCTTAATGAGTGATAGGCGTCTATCACTTCAAGAAAAACAATTGACACTATTTGTTGCCAAAGATAAAATTCAAGCTTTCAGGCAAAAATTAGAATTTTAGAAAATTTATATCTACAGCCATGAACTTGACTTTTAAAGACTTTTCTGATTATCAGTGGTAATTTTAATAAGTATGATTTTTTTAATATTACATAATGAAATGTTACTATTTAGAATATCCGAATAATTCAATAAACCAATATTTTGCACATGACCATAAATTATGTCATAAAATCATATACAGCTAAAAGATCCATTCAAAATATGAGATAGACTGATGGAATTTAATGCAGCAGAGTACTAAAACTTCATTGATATGAATTAAGATTCACCATTGCAACTAACTTTTAGCTGAAAAGGCTACTAAAATACTCATTCCCTTGCCGACTATATATGTATCTGTACATAGATACATATATCTATGTGAGGTCAAGTTTACTTCATATCACAACAGACTGAAGGCTGATGTGGATATGTAAATTGGCTTGAGAATGTATGTCTTGTATGGATACATTACAGTCTCATTTGATGAAAGAATATTTAATCGATTTAAGATTTAATGTTCTTCAGAGAAAAATCTATGTGGAGCATTCTTATATGGAGTGACTCTATAGTTACGATTTCTCTAAGCCTTAACAAAAGCTTGTATTAGGCAGAAGCAGGGTGTACCTAGGGCAATATTTGTGGGGTGAGAAAAGAGGGTTAAAATCCTACAGATGAGTCAAAAAAGTCCCAGACAAGATGTCTAATTGGTAAAGAAAAGGGCCTTTTCTTTCAGGAAAAAAAAAATATATATATGTCATTATCTGTTCTCGGATATATTGTTCTGGGTTTTGGAGGAAAAGGAGGTGTCCTAAATTAAGAGCTCTGTTATGTGCAAATGTCTCTTTCAAAAGGATGGGGACTGGGAGAGAGAATGTCTGGAGGTGAGGACTCTGTGTTTAGGATGATGGAAGATGGAAAAATGAGAGAGATTTTCAAGCAGTTGATGAACAAGACTGAGTCAAGCGTTTTGAAAGAGTAAGTGTCATGTGTCCTTCAGCAATGTGGTTTTGGGGACAAGTCCTATGATGAGGAATTTCTCCTGCCTTTCTTATCTCTACTTTTCTGATTCACAAAATTCCTCTACCAGACTTCCCCCCTGTCTTTAGATGGGAGTGCATATGATTGAAACATCAATTCTGTCTTTTTTGAAGACCTTAGCTAATAACAAGTCTCCAGTGGATAAAATTATTTTGTATGATAAAGCACAAGATGCTCTAAAAATTGACCAAAAAATGGTCAATCTTACTTTAATCAATGCTAAAAACTGGAGAAACGGGCTGGCCAGTTAGCTAAGTTAGTGTGTGATGCTGATAACACCAAGGTCCAGGGTTTGATCCCTGTACCAGCCAGCTGCTAAAAAAAAAAAGAAAGAAAGAAAAGAAAATTGGAGAAATGATAAACATTCTTACCACTTGTATGAGCTCCGTGAAACAGACCTATCCATGAGAAATATTTCTCAGAGAATTTATGAGATGAGAGGTCATAAAAAAGTTTTCCACATTTCCTTTTTATCTTGCCTTTTAAAACACTTGTAAACAGTTATATGGGGTTTTCAGGAGACTTAAACCTGGTTTTCCTGGTCCAATTTGTATTCAAGGTCTTTCATGAGTCCATCAGTTTCTGCTTCCTTTAAAACTCCAAATTACACTAGCACAGCCTCTCCTGACATGTGGCTATTGATCTGATTTAAAACTTGCTCACTTAAACTCTCACCTTCAGTCTTATACCAGCCTGAATTCTAAATTGCTCCATTTTTCCTTAAGATGTGAGTCCCATGGAGTGTGAATTCTATGAAGAAACTCACACAATTGTAAATGTTCATATTAAATTTACTGCCTTGGTACTGATTTTCTGAAGATATGAATTTTAGAATTACATAATTAAGTCAATAGAGTAGTTTACTCTCAAGTACTAGTATACTTACATGGTCAGAGACAACTATTTTTAAATCTTTTTATTATTTTATTTTATTTTATTTATTTAAGAAAAGAGGTTTATTTGGCTTATGATCCTGGGACAGCTATGTCTGGAATGGGCCTCATGCTGCTTCTACTCGTGGCAGGCAGCCAGTGAAGTGTTAGAAAGTTTCCAATGGACTCATTTCAACTGGGATCAATTTCCAGGGGGAACGCCACTCACTGGAAGACTCAGCATGCTCTGAGATCAGGTGCCGTATTTCCTACCCAGTTAGCTGCTTTCACGTGCAAGCTCAGCAGCCATGCATTGGGTTGGTTCCTGACTCCAGAGGAGCACATAAGACCCCCCCTGGCTGAGGCAGAACTCTGCCTCTGTGTTTTCTCACCATCCAACTGTCCATCTTGCTCCTGACCTCTCATTTGGCCACTGCCTCTGAGTATTTTTTCGAAGCCCCCTGGCTGAGGCAGAACTCTGCCTCTGTGTTTTCTCACCGTCCAACTGTCCATCTTGCTCCTGACCTCTCATTTGGCCACTGCCTCTGAGTATTTTTTCGAAATTAACCCATTTCCTATCTGGCCTCTGTCCTTGCAACTTTGACTTGGCTCTCCTTTGACCCAGCTTCCTGTCCTGCTTCTGTTAACCCCCAGAGACTTGCTCCTTGCTAAAACAAAGATGAGGGACATCATCCTTGGGAAATCTTGGGAATAAACCTTTTATCTTACATTGTCCCACTGACTTCACACTGCAGCAGTCATCTTTCATTCTCTCGCTTTCCAGCCCACTACTTAAAAATAATGTATTTGTCTGCTATTCTCTTCTCTCTGTTTTTCTGACCTTTCCTTCTTTTAACCTGTTTGTTTCTATGGCACCTCTTTTCATTTTATGCTGTTTCATTTTTTTCTTCCAATTTTTTTCCTCTTTTCCATTTACTTCCTTTTCTACCACAACCGAAGCATTTACCTGACTACTTGCCAAGAAATAAGCATTGCCAAATATGTGATTTTGAATCAGATGCCCCCATATTTAAGCATTCTCTTTGGCAAACCAACTGGGGAAATACCAAACATTCACAATGGCTTCAAATTAAGTAAGGTTTGCTACAACACATTATGAAGTGACCTTGCACCTGTGTCCTAGGTTACTCTCTGGGCCTCTACACATCTCTATTCTGATTCTCCGTGAAAACCTCACTGAACCTCAATGGTGGCAACTTCCATACAGAGAGAGACACAGAGAGCCTGGCCCTGTAGGTCTAAACTCACATTAGTAACATCCACCAGCCAGGGGAGTTGCACCTGCTCAGTTATGTAGACTATTTTTCTTTTATACATTTAGTGTTCATAATCGTGCTCTGCTTGGTACATCTAGTGCTATGTCTATTTTCCAAAGCTAGCAGAGCTTTCTAAATGGAAATTTCATGCTTAATTATGAAAACAAAAGAGGGTAGCATTCTAAAATGAGAACATTTTAAGGCATATAATTCAGTTCTGAAAATCCTTGAGAAAAAAGATTCATTATAAATCAGTTCACACACATACATACACACACACACACAAAAAAAAAAAAATCAAAAAACCG
>NW_007737721.1:31529-34352 GCF_000696425.1 Galeopterus variegatus | reverse complement strand
GGAGGAGGGAGGGAGGTTTCGATGATGGGACATAATAATCAACTACATTGTATATTGACAAAATAAAAATTTTAAAAAAAAAGATTCATGATAATTTTTCTAAGTGTGAAAATTATAGTTGTACTTCAGCAGAGCTATTCTAAGGCATTGGATGTATACATGAGCCCCCTGAAGTATACAGTGAAATGATTCAGCAGTTTTTGCATCAAATTTGGCCAGTCATGAGAAGCGACCTGATAAAGAAATTCAAGAAGCAGCAAGTGGCCATGACCTTCACTTCCGCTGAGACGGCACCAACTCTTCAGATGGAAGAGTGTTCCATTCTGATATCTAACTGCCACTGAAAATATGCTTTCATTGTTCCACATTCTGTTTCAACTTCTAGATCAAGTCCGGTGTGGAAAGAATTTATAACATCATAGGCAGAAGTGATCATCAACATATTTAAGGTCTGGTAGGATGTGAATACTAATCACTCAGAATGGAAGCCCACCCAATCAGAACAGACACCATATTGGTGCATACCTGCTACTATCTGCTCTGGTTTTTGGAAACCTATGGGACAATGAATCTGAGAGAGTAAGAATATCAATATATTGTACTGCACATACTTTTAGGGTGTCTTTTGCTCATATGAAAGAAAAAAGTGGTTTGGGTCAGTGGAAGCCTCATTTCTTAAGGCAAAACTGAGTTGTAAATAGAGATGCCTAACACAGTGTCTCAATAGCATAGGCATAATACACAATATCATTTTTGTCAACAAATATTTATCAAGAATTTATTGAAAATCTATGCCACCCTGAGGACTTGTACAGGTAAATTATAAGCTTCATGACAACATCTGACTGTACAAAAAAATCAGCCGAGCACCTGCAGAAAATGATAACAAAGAAGAGGAAACTGATGACTCTATAAGGTGGAAGATACCAGTGGATGGAAGACAAAGAAAAGGAAGTAAACCTAGAAATGCTGGAATAGAAGGGGAAGTAAAAAAGAAGCTGAGAGAAAGAAGTAGACTAAAAATATATCTTGTGAAAATACATAGCACTAGGGTGGGAAGGGAGCCAACAGTTTGGGAACATGAAACTAAGAAGGATAGTGACGTAGGTAATTTAGAGAAGTGCTCAGAAAACCTTTCAGTATTTTCTCATGCTGTTGAGGATAAAAGTAGCCTTTTTTTTGTTTTTTGTTTTTTGTTTTTTGTTTTTTGTTTTTTGTCTTTTTCCATGTCTGGCAACAGATCGCAACCCTCAGTGTTGCCCCCATACCGGACCGGGGACCGGCAACGGGATCGCAACCCTTGGCGCTGCTCCCGCGCCTCGCTCAGCCAGTGAGCGGGAACCGGTCCGTATGTGGGATCCGAACCCTCAGGTGGGAGCGCCGCCGCGCTTCCCAAGAGGCGCACTATCCAGTGCACCCCCGGGCCGGCCCTAAAAGTAGCCTTTTTAAAAGCCATGCAAGCAGGTCCTCCGGGAGCCTTGGGAGGCCCAAGAAGTGTGTGGATTCTGAAGCCTCTCCTCCACCCCTCACACCTGTACTTCAGCCTTCAGATGTAGCTAGTACCAGGAGTCTGTCGTCTTCAGTTAGCATTAGATGACAAACAATAAGGCAAAAGACAAGAGACATCCCTTAAAAATAATTGCAACTACCAAGAAAGAAAGTGTTGCCCTGTGAAAAGTGGAGGGAGACATGGAAGAGAGAAGGGGTGTTTTCTCTTTTAACCACAGTCCCATGCTGTATTTACATCAGGGGACGTCTTCTACAAAGATCTTTGGTCAACTCAGATACATAAACATTGAGGGGTGTACATGAAATAGTCAAATATCTACTTGCCAATATTTCATTTCTAATCTGGTTACACTTATACTTAAATCACGTATTATTTAAAATCTTAGTATAGCAATGTTGACTCTTTTCCACTCTCATATCCCATTAAAAGATTGTATTCACCCTCGCCCTCCGCAACCAGGCCAGCGCCAACCCCCATCTCCAGCTCCGTTTCTCTCCCTCCCTCCCAGTGCTCTACAACAACATCTTTGAATGTAAAAAATAATAGTAATAATAAATAAATTTTTAAAAATTAAAGAAGAGATTGTATTGAAATCATCCACATGTACATTTGACATCATTATCTTCACCATCCCTAAAGTCACTTTTGGAGTCACTGAGCACAGTTTTCCAGACCATGTTGCTGTTATTCACATTTTATGTCTATGATTCTAGCTCTGGAATCCTTATTCCAAGCCACAAATAATCATTCACAGGATACTGTCAGTTATTTCATTCATCTTATAGATGCATATTCTTGATCTCTCACATTACTATTTCACATATGATTCTTTAGAGAAATATATTAAATATTGAATAACTACAAAATATTTATAATACATGAATGAGTTAAAAGGACTCATAAGTCTAAAGAAAAAAACACTCATGCATCCCGCACTTAGCTTAAGACATGCACATTCCCTGTGCAATTGGAGCCTTCTGTGGGTCCCTCCTTAACCTCATTGCCCTTCCTCCTCACCCATCCACTCCCACTGGTAATTCAACATTTTAAAGTTTGTGTTTATCATTTCCTTGCATTTAGTTATAGTTTTAGCACTATCGTTGCATCCCTGTACAACAATAGGATTTCATTTTGCACATTTCATCTATTTATAAAAGATATCATACATGTCCTGCAACTTGCATTGTTGGCTTGTTATTATGTTTGTGGAATTTATCCATGTTGAGTACACATGACTGTAGCACTGACTTCATTTTCGTGTAATCTCCTATTTTTTTTTTTTTTTTTTGTCTTTTTTTCGTGTCCGGCAACAG
>NW_007737721.1:15995-30386 GCF_000696425.1 Galeopterus variegatus | reverse complement strand
TCCTATTACAACTCACACAGCTATAAAAGAGAATGGGGATTACCTTTATACACTACTATAAAATAATCATCAAAATATAATGTTAAGTGAATAAAAGCAAAATGGGGAAAAATATATAGTATTTATCTAACAAGGGAATATAAAAAATAAGTAAATACCTACGTACACTCTCACTCACATACATACTTTCACCTTCAAAAGATAAACCATAAAGTAAATTAAAGGATTATCTATAGTGGGAAAAAAGGGTCAGAGATAGAAACTACACTTTTCTGAATATAGCGTGTACCACAGACTTGACTTTGGAAAATGTAACTTTAAAATAAATCAAAATGAAAATAAAGCAATCCCAATATCAAAAGCAAAATAAAACAACTGTGTATCAAATTGGTGGCTTAACCACACCGAGAGAAATTACTGAAGTGATTTTAAAATACAGTGATTTGACCATACATCAAATCACTCAGGGGACAACTTGAAGAAGCTCCCACTGGCCAAAGATGGGGCAACTTGACCAACAATAAAAATTATAATACATAAACCATATTTTAAAAACATTTATTCATAATGACACTACAATAATTTAACCAGGGGAGAGGGAGGAGGGAGGGAGGTTTTGGTGATGGGACACAATAACTAACTACATTGTATATTGACAAAATAAAAATAAAAATTAAAAATAAATTAAAAAAAATAAAAACACAAATTAATCTAAAAAGTACCATCATTAGATCTGATTTACAATGTTCAGAATACTTGAGTGTAAACAACTTGCTTGTATTTTACATGAAAGTGGTAAATCTTAAGAAAACACACACACAAAAAAAATATTTAAATGACCAGGGACAACTCCTAAAACAAGTGAAATGAAGAAATGCAAGTTACCATGAAACAACTTACTTAAGTGATGATTCATTAGTAATGCGCTTACCTAATTGAGTTCCAGAAACCAATAAACAACCTTTTTCGAATAAGAAGCGATAGTATGGATGACCTTCCAAGAGAATGTCACTGTGCCCTCTGTAATGAGAGGAAGACAGTATGAGTAGGAAGGAGTTGTGCTCAAAATTGGTGAAGATTTAGTTATTCTCTGATTATGAAGAGGTTCCAGAGTGGGGCTAGGGCAGCCAAAACACCCGCAGGAGTCACTTAGGGGCTTACAGTAACAGCTGTTAACAAACCAGTACAGAATTGTTTTGATATTTTAACACTCGGAAGAACCCAATTAGTTTACACTGGCTAAATATTAGCTCTGTAAGTAGAAACATTCATAACATGATCAAACCCAAACCCAATATCCTTCAAGTAAAGACCAGGCAACACTGTTTCTCACTCACAATGCTAGCTCAGCTCAGCTTCTATGTGTAACTATGACTAGTTACTAACAATCTCTGTAACTAGCAGCCACTTGGTTCTTAAATCTATCTACCTGTCTACCTATGTGTATATTCATATGTATCATATGAATAATAGAGTTTGAGGCAAAAATCAACAAACATAACAGAAATTCATTCTTTTTTTTTTCGTTAAATTTTTATTTTGTCAATATACACTGTATATGATTATTATGGCCCATCACCGACACCTCCCTCCCTCCTCCCTCTCTCCCCTCCCCCCCAAGAATGTCCTTTCCGTTTGCTTGTTGTAACAACTTCATAGAAGTATAGTTGTTATATCTTCTTCCCCACCCATTCTCTTCTACTCACATTACTACAGAACAGTCAAAACTGAGTTTGGGACTCCATTAGAATAACCTTGCTGGTCCTTCCTTATAAGTTCTGTGTACAAGATGCTCCCTGCTATAACTCCTAACTAAATCTTCACCATTTTCTTGCCATCACACTGTATATTCACGCCATGTAGATCCTTAAGCTAGTGCTTTGCTTTTCTTTTTAATTAATGATGTTTTCTCACCTTGGAATGTCTCTCAGAGGTGTGTTTAGAGATGTATTTCAGGACTCGATTCAGATTATTAACACTTCTGAAAAGCCTCTGCAGCCATAAAAATAGCATTGTAGAAAGTATGGGAGAGCTTACTGTCCAAAGGAGAAAACATTCTTCTTGAAAATTAATTATTTAAAATCTCTACTCCCTACTCTCCCAAATTCCTAGAATCACTCAGTCAATGAATCAGTGGCTGTCTCTTCAACGATCTTTTTTTTTTTTTCCTTTTTGTCTTTTTTTGTGACTGGCAACGGATCACAACCCTCAGTGTTGCGCCCGTACCGGACTGGGAATGGCAACGGTTTTGTCTTTTTTCGTGACCGGCAACGGATCACAACCCTCAGTGTCGCACCCATACCGGACTGGGACCGGCAACAGGATCGCAACCCTTGGTGTCACTCCCGCACCTCACTCAGCCAGTGAGCGGGAACTGGTCTGTATGTGGGATCCGAACCCTTGGCGGGAGCGCCGCCGCGCTTCCCAAGCGGTGCACTATTCAGTGCGCCACCGGGCCGGCCCATTCAACCACCTTTTTAATACATGTATTCCCCCGTTTTCTCTAGCCCTTTCCTCTTCTGGTTCAGAATTAGTGGGGAAGTACAAAAGTCACCACAAGCCAGGTACTGGGGAAAACTTCCCTACCCTAGCAGGTGAAGAGGTGGTTCAGCACCAAGGACAGGGACACCTGAGCATGTCCAGCAAGACCCACGTCTTACTTCTCTGCCCCCTCAACCCCATCCTTATTTTAGCCATGCCATGACTATGCTCCTTAGATTCAGAGCCCCTCCTCGTTGCTGACTCTAATTCTGTCATAGTTTTTGCCTTATATTGAAATTACTTGTTTCTTATTCATCTCTCCCTACTACACCTCTATAGCCTCACTGGGGCATAGTAGGCTCAGTGAACTATAGGTGAATTAATAAATGAATCAATTACTCAATAAATCAACAAATGGATTCCAGGGGGGAAAAGGAGTAAAATCCACGAAGAAACTTAGAGAAAACAAGTATTCAATGAAGCAAAAACAATACATTTGTTATTACTCCTTTAGACATCGGTTCTCAACCCTGGCTATGAATCAGAATGATCTACAGAAATTATTAAAAATGCAAACTCCAAGATGCTGCCCCAGAAATGCAGAGTAAGAATATTGTGGGTGGGGACTTGGCATGTGTATGAGAGTTAAGTACAATCTGCCCAGGTGACTTTCAAGGACATGAAGTAATTCTTCTACAGATAGCTATAAGTACTGCTACACCCATAGAGAAGGAATTGAGCATCTGGAAGGGGGAGAAATCTCCAGCTGCTCCGGTTCATATCAACAATAGGACCCATCTTTTCAGCTGGTGAAATGAGAATCAGCAGGAATTCTGTCTTTATCCTGACATCTGCTGGTCTCCCACTCGTGGTGCAATAGTGCAGGTAAAGTTATTCCTTCAGGTCCTCTTCTTCCCATCTGCAACCTACAAGCACACAGTCCTCAGTACCATTTCACTTCCTAGGTGGTGCCAGTAGCATAGGAAAAGACCCCTCTGCTTCAACTAGCGAAGCAAAGAAATGCCAACAGCAGCGCACTGGGCACGAAAGAGAATCTGCTTCAGCTTTGAATTTTTTTCTTTTAATGAACTTCACCTTTCAAGTCATCTTGGTAGTTCTAGCTGCAAAACTTTCTCATTAAAATGTGAGTGCCAAACATGCTTTATGAAAACTTGAAAGCTCTCACATTTGCAAGTAACTTGAACTGCCAGGCACATTTATATTATTTCTATCGAGGCCATTTAATTTTTTTTATTTTTGTCCAGAAACAGACCTTTTGGATTTTAAAGCTTACACAGAGGGTTTTCTGCCAGATTTTCCAAAGATCTGGAAATATTTACTAACTGGGCTTTATTGTTCAATTCAACTCAGAAAAAAAATATTCCTGTGTCTCTTACTACATCCCGCATCATAGCATTTGACCCAGTCCTGCTGTCAAGGAGCTTATGCTTGGCTTAGGTACAGGATTGGCCTCCAGTAATGTGAATGAAGACGCTGACCATTCTCTTTACCACCCCTCTGCCAAACCTAGGAGCTTCTTGCCTTTAATAACATAACTCTCCTGATCCTAAAACAACTCAAATGACAAGACAAGGCAACCTAATATTTCTGTTGAATTTTTAAATTTCTTGATTTATCAGCTATGAGGCTATCCAAAACTTGTGTTGCAATATTACTGAATCCCTTATTAATGTGATAAGAGAGTTGTTCCATTGCAGGGAGATATTCAAACTATAAAAATCATAATCAGTTTAAAAAGTCAACATTAGATGACACACTGAAATTTTCAGTGTTTTTGACACCATTTAGAAAAAGAAAAAATTGTTTCAAAATGTACCCTACTTCAGTTAATATGAAATTTCTGTATTTTCTTTCTTTATAATTAAAAATAAATTTCTCTCTGTTCCTGATCTTTTCAGAAAGATTAACCTCCAAAATATAACCAAAAAGTTAGTTATAATACTTATATTGTTCAAGGAAGGAAATGCTCTCTTAAAACACTAGAAACAATGTCTTTAGTGTAATTTTACTACGAACAATGTCTTTAGTGTAACTAGAAACTAGAAACAATGTCTTTAGCATAATTTTACTACAGCTTGTGCCATATGGCATCCATGTCCTGGTTTGTCAAAATTGAATTGACAGAAGAAAGAGACAGTGCTGAAGATAGAAATAAAAATGAGAAAAACGATTACAAATCATTTACAGTTGAACATAAAATTTATAACTAAACGATCATCGGTATGAATTATCAAAGAGAAAAGCTATTCAAGTCTGACCCAGAATTGTGTCTGTATTGGTTAATGTCTTGGGAGTTTAAAATGTAAGGTACTACAAGAGTAGTGCATGGAAGAAAAGGAGTTCCTCCTGTATTAAGAGAGGGGTCTGTATTTATCAAAACTCAAAAATTTCTTGGTAATTTACTTCTGAATTCTTCCTACATCCTGTCAGCAGCCTTTCATCTCTAGACTGGTAACATATTTTTCAACCAGCTGATTTTCATAACTGGGCTGTGGACATGTTCACATCCAAACCTGTATTTTTTACTCTAATAAATTGTTCGATACTTTGCACCTTCAACACCTCTAAGTTGGAGATAAATAAGTTCTGCTACACATTTCTCAGAGAGCGCCTCTCTGGGAGGGACAGAAATGGCTGGAACCCTTTCCTAGAGATTCCTTTGAAGCAGTACTGTCTCAGACAACAAACAACAGACTGGGAATCAGAAAAAGCACATTCTGAACAACTCACCTAACCTCTCTGAGCTTCAGATATTTTTATTACCTTCTTGCTGAAAAAAAAAATGCTTTGAATGTTTATCGTCCAATGTTTTGTGACATTTGTGCCAGTTATCAATTCATTGGCTCTCAGTTCCAAAACCACCCTTCTTTTTTTAATTATAAAAAATTTGTAACACTTTGAGATATAAATCACACACCACACAATTTACCCACTTAAAATGTACAATTCAATGGCTTTTAATATATTTCCTGAGTTGTGCAATCATCAACACAATCAACTTTAGAACATTTTTATCACCCCCAAAAGGAAATTCCAGACCTTTTAGCCATCACCTCTCAATCCTTCATCCTCTCCCCACAGCCCTAGATGACTGCTAATCTACTTTGTGTCTCCATAGTTTTGACTATTCTGGACATTTCACATGAATGAAACCGTACAGTATTTGGTCTTTTGTGACCGGCTTGTTTCACTTCACATAATGGTTTTAACTTTCATCCATGTTGGAGCATGTGTCAGTACTTTACGACTTTTCATTTTCAAATAACATTCCACTGTATGGATATGCCACATTTTATTTATCTTTTTTATCAGTTGATGGGCATTTGGGTTGTTTCCACTTTTTGGCTTTTATGAATAGTGGGTGCTATAAACATTTGTGTACAATTGTTTGTGTGGACATGTGTTTTCACTTCTCTTTTTTCTTTCCATTTTTCCTTTCATTCCTAGAAGTGGAATAGCTGGCTCATAAGGTAACTCTATGTTTAACCATTTGAGAATCTGCCAGACTGTTTTCCAAGCAGCTGCACCATTTTCCATCCCCACCAGCAGCATAGGAGAGCTCTAGTTGCTCCACATCCTTGTCAACACTTATTATTATCTGTCATTTGATGTCTTTTTGACATCTGTAGCCATCCTCATGCATATAAAGTGGTATCTCACCATGGAATCCACCCTTCTTTGCTGTGCTTTGTGATAGTGGAGTTAGACCTTGCACACATTTTTTTCTTTGCCTGCTGGCACAAAGTGAAGCTTTCCTGTAGAGGGCATGGCAGGGACACCACAAAAGAAAGGAGCTTCTCTTCCTGATTCTCATGTGCTTTTCTTCTCATTTCTGAGGTGAGACTGCCAGTGGCACTCACTTGCCTGCAAGTTTGGCTAGCTCCCTGGTAGGC
This sequence comes from Galeopterus variegatus, assembly GCF_000696425.1. Taxonomy (NCBI): domain Eukaryota; kingdom Metazoa; phylum Chordata; class Mammalia; order Dermoptera; family Cynocephalidae; genus Galeopterus; species Galeopterus variegatus. The sequence goes on along the minus strand of NW_007737721.1, from coordinate 23,991 downwards.
AACTTCCACTAGCCCCAGTCCAACAGCTGCAGAGCAGCTCTGGTCTGAGGCACGTCAGAAACCTCATTGGCACAGGCTACAGCACTACCCTCTCTAATAAGCTCTGAATATCTGTCTTAGGGGAGATGAGGGGAAACCCTCTTCCAAGCTTGTTCCTTCTGTGGATTCTCTCCCTTAGTCCTAGAGATGGTGACTTTTCCCTGCATGTGCTGAGGCTGTATTATTTGGAGTTTTCTTTTACTGCCTTTATTAATTACCACTTTCACCCCTCTTGCTGATAATCTTTATATTGAATTTTCCTTGTTTTAAATTACTAGTGTGGTTTTTGCCACTGGCCTGGGCCTGACTGATGCAAGATTTGCTTAGATACAGGGAGCATTTTCTTTTTGAATTAGTCATATCAATGCCACTCTAAAGTAGACTTCAATTATTTTTAGAAACTTAAGCATGTTAAACCACCATTATAGTGCTGTCTAAATTCACTTTCGCAATGTAAAAATCTCTAGTCAGCAACTGCAAAAAGAAAACTAAAAGGGAAATTCTAAAATTGCTGAATTCCTATCACTTCAATGGAAGAATTGTAACTTTAGGTGATGCTTTATTTTTAAATTCTAATTAGCTTTTATTTGAAATAAATGCAAACATGTGTGTCCAAATTGGCGAGAAAATAAAGTTGGATCAGACGCTTCATATATTTGAAATATATGTGAAACATATATGAAATATATGTTGCCTTTGGCAACCATTTCCTATCTGTATTTAGTCTAAAGGTTATGATCTGTCTTCAAATTGCAGGTGAAATGAAAGCGTTAGGTTATGATACAAAAGAAAATGGACTAACAAGACTTTCTCTGACCAAGTTGATTTTAATGGAAAACAAGGAAGTGGCACTGCATTGTCATCAATTAGTACTGCCAAGTTTACTAACAGACAGTCTGGGGCAAGCATGGTCCAAAACTGGATAGAATGCAATTAGTACTTCTCTGATTTATTTTTATTTTGCCACTTCCTTAAATCTGTACTAAACCATGTCAGAAGTTCCCATCCATGCCCAGTGGCCAGGATTTGCTCTGGAACCTGCTGATTTCATGCTTTTATGAATTCATTTGATACTTCCTATGCAACAGATAACTGTTGGTAAATTCTTTTTTTTTTTTTTTCCTTTTTGTCTTTTTTCGTGACCGGCAACGGATCGCAACCCTCAGTGTCGCGCCCGTACCGGACTGGGACCGGCAACGGGATCGCAACCCTCAGTGTTGCACCCGCACCTCGCTCAGCCAGTGAGCAGGAACCGGTCTGTATGTGGGATCCGACCCCTCAGCGGGAGCGCCGCCACGCTCCCAAGCGGCGCACTGTAGCAGTGCGCCATGGGGCCAGCCCTAACTGTTGGTAAATTCTGATGTGAATTCCCAGCTGCAGCATTGTAACCCTGAAACGCCGCCAGATACTGGAAAGAACTGACTTGAGTTTTTAAGAAGCCATAAACCTGGATGGCACAAAATAATAGGTAGGGGTTTCAGCACTGGGCTTATGTTGAATAGAGTAGTCTTATGGATATCATGCCCAGTTAATAGGAACAAGGAGAAACAACCCAGAATCTCAAGGTAGGGGAATCCAGTGCAGTACCTTCTTTTGTTCCATCATATCCCTGGACATATGTCACCTTCTCATGAGATGTAAGAAAAGGACACAAGCTTTGAGAGAGCTAAACAGGGCTCAAATCAGGCCTCTGCCAGAACAAGCTCTGCAAAATTAGCAGGTAATTTGCTTCTCTAGAACACCACAAAGAGGGTAAAATACTACCTACCTAACAAAGTTCTCATGCACATTAAAATAAGGAATATAAAATTTTTAGTCAGTTCCTGGCAAATGCTAACTGTTCAACAAATGGTTATTAGAAGCATGAAGAGAAGAAATGACATAGTGTTTTTAAGATCAGCTCACACATGATGAAAGAACGGCATTGATATTACTGCACTTGATGTGAATGGCTGAAAAAGAAAAAATGAAAGCAATTTCATATTAATTATGGTATGTCTTTGCTCATCATTTAAATGTAAATTATTTCAATATCTCATAAGTCAATTCTCCCAAGAATATGTGAAAGTTCCACCCAGCCATCATAAAGTAAAGGGTAGCCTGCATTCTGTATGTGGAACTGGGGATTATCAATTGTTATGAACTGAATATCTGTGTCCACTCCCACCCAGAAAAATGATTTGTTGACTCCTAGAGTGGCCGCATTTGGAAATGGGGCTTTTAAGAAAATAATTAAGGATAAATGAGATCAAAAGCGTAGGGGCCTGATCTATAGGATTAGTGTCCTTATAAGAAGAGACACCAGGGAGTTCACTCTCTTCCCCTCCCCTTCCTTCTGCGCACAAAGGCCATGTGAGGACATAGCAAAAAGGCAGCCATCAACAAGCCAGGAAGAGAGCCCTTACCAGAAACCAAATCAGCTGGGACCTTGATTTTGGACTTTCCAGCCTCCAGAACTGTGAGAAAATAAATTTATGCTGTTTAAGCCACCCAGTCTATGGTATTTTGTTATGGCAGCCTTGTATAGAGGTTGAACTCACTTAAATGCATAACATGCAAAACTTAGCATCCTTGATGTCTCAACAAATAATTTATTGTAAACTAAATTATAGTTTATACCCTTAATAGATGTCTGACAGTACTGAAAGTCTAGGAATATTGTAATATATTCAATCAGAAACCACCTGATAACAAACTAGCTTTTATGAGATTAAATACATGAATAGAAGACATTGCATTAAAACCACTAAGAAATATTTGAGCATCAGGAATTACATAATCAATTTAAAGAAAATGATCGTGTCTTTTAAATGAAAATTCTCTGAGGGTAAACTACTTCAGACACATCCTATATTTCTCTCTTTGATGTGTGTGTGTGTGTGTGTGTGCGCGTGTGGTAAACTACTTCAGACACATCCTATATTTCTCTCTTTGATGTGTGTGTGTGTGTGTGTGTGTGTGTGTGTGCTGTGTGGTGATTGGCTAGTACAGGAATCTAAACCCTTGAGCTTGGTGTTATAACACCACACTCTAACCAACTGAGCTAACCAGCCAGCCTATCTCTGATATTGAAAAAAATGTACAGTTTTGGTGCCTTTAATGTTGATGGGAGAGTGTGCTCCTATACTGCTACCTGATATAAAATGTGATTGGCAGGCACATTGCCACTTAATGTGGCTGAAAATAAACCACATACAGAGTCAAGTGCATCATCGGCAGCAGGCTTAAGAATCAGAGCCCCACAGATCAGAGACTGACTTATCATCAGCTCTCAGCTCCATCTTAAAGCTTTATTTCACAGCCACACCAAGGATACAAGGCTGCCTCTTATACATCTAGGTTGTTCAGTCCAGTGTCACTGACCATTGTGAGATTTTGCTTATTCATAGCTGAAACGAGGAAGAATTTTTAAGTTGGCTTCGGTACTAAACACTTCAGTTTGGCATATAAAGCTCCTTTCATTATTCTCTGGACATGATGAAGTCAACCTTCCTGTGCTCATTAGCAAAGGAGTTAGAGGCTAGAAAAAAAGGCACTTTGCTATCTCCTAAGTATCAAAATAACAGTAAAATCAGAATTTGTAGATGTGAACAGGGATGCTCCCAAACAACTGCAAAATGACATCAGTAATCAGTAACCACCATCTTTGAAATCATCTGATGATATACATGGCTAATTCTGATGTTGTGTTATCTCGATAGTCCTAACTTTCTGATAAATTTGTGGTTTTTATGATTGTTTAAAGAAGCAGTATCTTTTTATAGGGCAGTTTCAGTAGAAAGAAAGAGCATGGCAATTATAACTACCTTTAAACACCAGCTGCTAAAGACTGATTTGCAGAGAATGCAAAGTGCAAAGGAAACAAAGTAGAGATACACACAAGTGGCAAAAGGCAAGTCTTCTAGAGGGTTCTAAGAATAAGGAAATAATAAAATATAGTCAAATATTTGAAAGCCCAAAGTACTCTTTAAAAGCAGGAAAACCGTCAAGATTATAAATGTTATGAAAAACAAATAAAAGTCAGCATAACTTATTGACAGTTTCAGCATTTAGATGTTGAACTTCATTGTTAAATCCTATTTTAATTCATAAAAAGTCATGCAGTTGTTACCTTAGTTAACCGTACGAATAAAAAAACAAACAGTTTGTCTTATAGATACAGTGTTCTCATGAACATGGCTTAAACCAAAACATGTATGCGTTGACTTGACCTAAAGTTAGACGTGCATAACCTCTGTCATTTATTTACTAACTGCTTTGTTGTGCAATAAACGTAAGGAAGTCCTGAATTTACTACAATAGTAGTTAAAATTAGTTACATTTAATCCAAGTCTCTTTAAAGCCAATCCACATGAAATAAGATCATAAATAAGACTACATTTCGTATAGATAAAAACAAAAAGAGAGAGACTGGGTCTTCTTTTTATGGAAGTAATCCCTCTTTCAATGACTCAAATATATTTCAAAAGCATGGTTCTATTCAATGTTGATTTCACTATCTGTAAACACTGGACAGTGCTCTTCCAGGACAATTCAAAATTTGTCAGTAGGGTTTTTCTATTCTCCAAGGAAGTTAGTAGGGAATCAATAAAATAGATATTCCGGTCTTAGACCTGGAGCAATCTGATTGATCCTTCCGAGAACACAATCAGGAGAAACAGAGACCATGGTGTGGCTGGGGACCTCTAAGTCCTGAATTTACTACAGTAGTAGTTAAAATTAGTTACATTTAATCCAAGTCTCTTTAAAGCCAATCCACATGAAATAAGATCATAAATAAGACTACATTTCGTATAGATAAAAACAAAAAGAGAGAGACTGGGTCTTCTTTTTATGGAAGTAATCCCTCTTTCAATGACTCAAATATATTTCAAAAGCATGGTTCTATTCAATGTTGATTTCACTATATGTAAACACTGGACAGTGCTCTTCCAGGACAATTCAAAATTTGTCAGTAGGGTTTTTCTATTCTCCAAGGAAGTTAGTAGGGAATCAATAAAATAGATATTCCGGTCTTAGACCTGGAGCAATCTGATTGATCCTTCCGAGAACACAATCAGGAGAAACAGAGACCATGGTGTGGCTGTGGACCTCTAAGGAGACACGCCAGCCCNATAAAATAGATATTCCGGTCTTAGACCTGGAGCAATCTGATTGATCCTTCCGAGAACACAATCAGGAGAAACAGAGACCATGGTGTGGCTGTGGACCTCTAAGGAGACACGCCAGCCCATGGGCTTCCTTCAGGCATCTGATCCCATTTGCTGAGAAATTGTAACTGGTTGCATATCATCATGAACCAACTGATTTAAAGTGATTTTAACTATATTACATGAGTGGATCATCATTAGATTAAAGGCACCGTAAGCAATAACATTCACATAAATCTAAAATGAACTTGGTGTTATAACACCGCGTTCTAACCAACTGAGCTAACTAGCCAGCCCTTGAAGCCACCTATTTAGAAAGGAAATAATAGGCATAGCATCTATATTTTCATGTGAGTTTCAAGAAAACAATTCAAAGTTAAATTAAGAGACTTATTATTTATGTGAGAGGAAGTAAAATATTTAAAATAAAAGAGCAAATGGTCTATAAGCAACTTTGCTTGCAGAAAGTATTAAAAATTATTAGGGAAAAAAAGGAATTTAGATGGAAGACCTAAAGAAGTCAGCTTAGAAGAGTTGGAGCATATATTTTTGCAAACAAATCCAGAGACAGAAAAGTTAAAGGAAACCCATCAGGACCTGGATACAGCATCTCTTTCTGTTGATAAGAGAAAAGTGATTGAAAAGACGGATGGGGCTGAGTCAGAATTTCGCTCAGGCTCCTGCTTTGCTTTGGTGTGGAATAACCAGGCAATGACTGCTCTGAGTCCTGTGAGAAGAGGTGGGGCAACACCCTCAGGCCTATGCGAAAGCTTCCTCTTAGCTACCCAGTGTCTATAAGTAAGATTATCCAAAGCTTTTCTAGCTTAGTCACAGAAAACAGTCTTGCCAATTCAAGGTAAAAATAGTCACTTCCTGCTTGGGACTGTCTTTCTTGGGTAAATATTAAGTAATTAAAGGACAATCTCCCTCCTCCCCACCTCTTCCTCTTTCTCCTTTTTTTCTGTCCATTCTTCCTGGGGATAACATGAGTTCCTTAGGGACCTGGGTGGGCCCAACCCTAGACATCCCTCTAGGTCAAGTCACTAGAATGACATTAAAGATGTAGTCTACCGTCAGAAGAGAATAAATGTGGATTTGAAGCCCTACCAGACAGGAAAAATTCATTTATAAATATTCTACAAACATTTATCGAGCACCTACCAAGTGCCAGACACTGTCTGGGCACAGACTCAATGGTGACAAAAACAGATAAAACCTGCCTTCATGGAGTTTACACTCTAGTGGGAGGGGAAAAAGAAAGTAAATAACATGAGAACATGTTTAATTTTCTGAAACAATCAAGTTTTTTTATGTATCTAAATACAACTAGACAAAGCTTAACCAAACCACTTTAATTATTGCCACCAAATAGCTCATAGCTGGCAGACATTCAGCCTGACAGCCATTATTACTACAAATCCACCAAGGACATTTTCTTCTGTGCCCAGATACTATCCAAGAGTCCTTCTTAACAGAACTCTCCAAGTATTCCCTACCAATCAGAACAGTCACCCAAGAAATAATTGCAGTTTTGATATCCAAAATATAGCTCAAAATCAGGTGCTATGGCCTGAATGCTTGTGTCCCCTCAAAATTCATAATTTGACACCTAATTCCCAATGCAATTGTATTAAGAGGTAGGGTCTTTGAGAGATGATTGGGTCATGAGGGCTCTGCCCTCCTTTATGGGATTAGTGCCCTTGTAAAAGAGGCCAGTTTGTTTGTCCCCCCTTCCACCATGTGAGAACACAGCTTAGAAAGCACCTCTAGAACTGTTAAGCAATAAATATCTGGTTTTCATAAATTACCCAGTCTAGGTATTTTGTTATAGCAGCACAAACAGACTAAAATACTAGGTTTCAAGCTCAGTGGTGTTTTGGGGAGTGGGGTTGTTTTGCGGGGGCGGGGGGGTTGGCAGCTGGCCAGTACAGGGATCCAAACCTGTGACCTTGGTGTTATAAGGTTGCACTCTAACCAACTGAGCTAACCTGCCAGCCTCAAGCTTAGTTCTTAAATGTATCATCCAGAAATTTTCATAGCTACCTTGAAAGGTAATGACTACTAAGAATTTTCAGTCATTAGATGATTATATGTTTAAATATGTTTTGGAAGATTCCTTAGGGTAGAAATTCAGAAAAGATAATCTCAAGGTTTCTTTCTAAATTTAAGACATAATTCTACTCTTAAACACTAAAACTATATATGCATCTTCATATATAAGCATTCATATGCACAGATGTACTATACGTGTGTGTGTAAGGAAAACAATAGAAAAAAGGCTGAACCAACAATTTCTGATACTATAAAATAAAGTAATAAAGTGAGGCATTAGTTATATAGCAATTAAAATTCTCTGAGTTAGCATACAATCATCTAAATCTGCATAAAGAAAGCAAAAGCATTGCCTAACCCATTACAATTCAATTTATGGAAAAATAAATACATCTGAGAAAAATCTATTATCCAAAGGGGGTTAATTATTAGCCTACACAAGTTCAACATAGTTTTATAGAAGAGCTAAATGCAGTCATTATATTTCTGGGCAAATAACACCAGAATTTAGAGATTCATATGTTTAATCTTTACTCTATGATAAGTCGGAGGTTAAAAGTCTTACTCCAAACATAAAAGTCTTGGGTATGACTACAACCACAAGAGCAGACCACTGTGAAGAATTTAATACTCCTATCTCACTAAAGAAGAGAAAACAGGCTGGCTGGTTAGCTCAGCTGGTTAGAGCACAGTGATGTAACACCAAGGTCAAGGGTTCAGATCCCCATGCCAGCCGGCTGCCAAAAATAAATAAA
>NW_007737721.1:11508-15638 GCF_000696425.1 Galeopterus variegatus | reverse complement strand
ACAAGAGCAGACCACTGTGAAGAATTTAATACTCCTATCTCACTAAAGAAGAGAAAACAGGCTGGCTGGTTAGCTCAGCTGGTTAGAGCACAGTGATGTAACACCAAGGTCAAGGGTTCAGATCCCCATGCCAGCCGGCTGCCAAAAATAAATAAACGAATAAGAGAAAGCAAAACATTTGGAGGCACAGCTTGGCAGAAGAGACACCAAATGTTTCTCAACCTTACACTGACTCCCAATAATCTAACACACTAGATGTCCACATTCCCTATTTGCATTTCATTGATATTCTGATCTCTCCTTCTTGGTTCCATCAACAGGAGACAGGTGAGCTTAGCAGATGCATGAGAAAACTAGTCTTCTTAAAACTTAAGAATACTCTAAATAAATAGTAAACAGTATCACTTCTGAACAGATCAAGTCCTTTACTCCTCAAACTCTACCCCTTTTTAAACGTTTGTGGAAATTACAGGAGCTGAATTACCAACATCCATCCTTTCTTCTTTTTTTTTTTAACCAAAAGATTCCAAAGCTATTAACTAGTCTAAAAGAGACTAGCCCAAGGAGAAGAGGAAAAAAACGAAAAAAGCAAAAGCAAAAGCAAAAGTAACAAAATTTCTGAAGCACAAACACCAATCTGTTTTTATGCAAAAATTTGTGAGTTAACCACACTGTAAATTCCAATGAACTCTTCTACATTCCAACTAAATATGCTTCCAAATTTAGGCAAGACTCCAAAACTACAGACACAGCCCACCAGACAACTTAACCTAAGCAGGCGACAGGCTTAAACTATAACAGCTGCCCATTCCCAAAGAGGACTTGTACGGTCAGATAACTCCCAGGTCATTTGTTCATAAATGGGAAAAGAACCACAGACACCTGAAGGCATCAATCTGTCTAGACTCACACTTTCAGGCTTTTATCACCAATCAACAATTTTTCCAATACATATCTCATTAAAAATTCTCATAAACGTAAGGCTGGTAATCAAGTCCTCTATCAGCCTTCTTGTCTCTAATCGAAATGCATTCCTCCCTCATATTTGCAGTTTTCTACCCTGAATCATCTCCTTCCTTCCTAGCAACTCATGACGGGGAGGGATGATGGAAGGTTCTAGAGGCCTAGGCTCTAGGCCCTGAAGTAAGAGGGGGGAGCTCCTTGGCTCGCTTCCATTAGCTGCCAGGGTCCTGCCACGAAGGGAGGTGCTCTGGGACCACAGCCTTTCACTCCTCTTTTTGTCGCTGAGAAATGGACTCTGCCCCAGGGCAGAAAATACTATAGAATTTAACCCTGAGAATGAATGCCTGACATCTACCAAGTGGGAGTTCCTGCTTAATCGAAGAACTAGTCCTAAAGTGTTTTTGAGCTGGGTCAGTCACCTGCATTAATGAAAGGAAACCTCTGGGAAACCCAAACAACCTAAGTCAAGTCTTTTTGGCTTCCAAATGCATTGTTAAATTCCTTTGCACAATTTACCTTCTGAATTGCATCCTGCCTTGGTAACTATTAAAATATCTTTGTGTTTCCTGAGAACTCACAGGCAGATGATAGGGGAACTCCCAGGAGAATACTCAGAGGTAAAGGGAAGGCAATTTGGAACAAGAATTTTCCCCTTTAGAAAGTCCAGAAATTTACTAATCCATATACAGCTGAGCAAGGATTAAGAGCCGAGGTGTTTGAGTTCATGCGAGTGTATATGTGTTTGAAAAGGCCTTGAGTGATCAAATCTGGCCTGATACTATCCTTTGTCACACTTTTATCAAAACTAGACACTTCATAAACATATTAGCTGGGGTATTCAGACATTTTATCCTTTTACCACGTAATTTGGAGATTCAATTCATTCATCTCTATCCTCAAAAGTATAATAATAACATTGTGAGTCACAAAAGCAGAAATTATAGAAGGACACTATAATGTTGATTGGGTCAGCTTATTTTGAGGAAATTATGTAAATTTCTCACTAAATTATAAAAGATATGCCTGACATCTACCAAGTGGGAGTTCCTGCTTAATCGAAGAACTAGTCCTAAAGTTTTTTTGAGCTGGGTCAGTCACCTGCATTAATGAAAGGAAACCTCTGGGAAACCCAAACAACCTAAGTCAAGTCTTTTTGGCTTCCAAATGCATTGTTAAATTCCTTTGCACAATTTACCTTCTGAATTGCATCCTGCCTTGGTAACTATTAAAATATCTTTGTGTTTCCTGAGAACTCACAGGCAGATGATAGGGGAACTCCCAGGAGAATACTCAGAGGTAAAGGGAAGGCAATTTGGAACAAGAATTTTCCCCTTTAGAAAGTCCAGAAATTTACTAATCCATATACAGCTGAGCAAGGATTAAGAGCCGAGGTGTTTGAGTTCATGCGAGTGTATATGTGTTTGAAAAGGCCTTGAGTGATCAAATCTGGCCTGATACTATCCTTTGTCACACTTTTATCAAAACTAGACACTTCATAAACATATTAGCTGGGGTATTCAGACATTTTATCCTTTTACCACGTAATTTGGAGATTCAATTCATTCATCTCTATCCTCAAAAGTATAATAATAACATTGTGAGTCACAAAAGCAGAAATTATAGAAGGACACTATAATGTTGATTGGGTCAGCTTATTTTGAGGAAATTATGTAAATTTCTCACTAAATTATAAAAGATAAAGAAACTTAGAACTGGGAATACACTGGAGTTTAGATATATTCCATTTATAAATATGAACAATAAGAGATTTAGGTTACACCAGTTTACTATATTTTTGGCAAATAAAATTTTTCAGTTTCTTCATTACATACCCTTTAAAAATTAACTTGAAATATTTTATATTAACTTTTTTTAAAACCCAAGTAAAATTGAACTTAGGAGTCATAATTACTTCACCAGTTTTAGGAAATGAAGCCCACTGCCTTACAGAGGTATTTTTAAATCACTAATTATAATAGATAGAATTATAATATTACACCTGACTAATCCAATCCATATTTGTGGAACATTCAGAATTAGGGGGAAAAAACCCAGCAGGACACGATTTGTGTCTTTCAACTGTGATGTTCTCTTTCGGAAATTGCAAAATTCATCAGTTTCACAAAGGCCACAGTCTAGGGAGCTTTCCCCAGCAGTAATCACTTTTACATCAGCTTCGACTTTCTACACAGAGTATGACTCCTGGAGATGACTTCTGAGCTGGTTCAGTAGTCACTGAAATAACACTGAATGTCCTGCTGCAAGCTATGGAAAGACATCTGCTTCATGATATCAAAGAGCATACACCACACCGGACTTTGATCAGATTTATTTGCTCATACATTTTCTTTGCTTGTATAGAATAGCTTGTTGCTGGCTAATCAATGTTGGCCGCTGTTTTGTGAGTTTTTGCTGCAAGTCAGCAATAACTGCGTGTTGACTCTTTAGCAACTCAACATATTTTTCTTATCCCTTCGCAAGCTCCAGTTGTAAGACTAGAGCATCCCCAGATGGGACTTCATTTTCTCTTGTAACATGGTAGGAACAAAAAGATATCTCCCATGTAACTGGTTCAAAATGTTTTCCATTCCAGCTTCAGCACTGTGAAAGGCGATATGTTGAATTAAAAATTGTCGTTTTTCCCTAGAGGTGGGAGAGGGGAAGGGGGAGGGAGGGTTAGGGAGAAATTCGTAAAGGGCCACAAAAAATGTTTACACTGTGTAATAATAAAATAATTTTTTCTAAATTGTCGTTTTTAATAACATAACTCTATTTCAGAAACCTTAAACTTTAAGAAATCCTAAGTATCCCAAACATTCTACCTGTGCACCAACATGAAGCTTTAGACACTTTGCTTATCTGCATGTATAAAAATCTCAGATTATGTAAGGCTTTAGAGCATCAAAATTTAATAGATGCTTCTTCAAATCAAAATAATAGACTTTGATATACAAACGCTGTGGGTCTTTAATTCCACACACAACCATCGCTCAAAGCACAATGCTACTTAGCCTGAAGTTGCCCAAAGCTATCCACAGAATTGAATTAACCACAAGAAAGAATATCATGGCCTTTAGAGGAGAAGAATAATGGTATCATAGCTTTTTTATGTGCTTTTTGTGTGGCCATGAGTGGGCAGAGGTGTGTGTGTGTGTGTGTGTGTGTGT
>NW_007737721.1:5526-11154 GCF_000696425.1 Galeopterus variegatus | reverse complement strand
GTGTGTGTGTGTGTGTGTGTGTGTGTTTACTTAGGCTTTTCTCCAGAGAGTGACCAAACTAAGACACAGGTTCTGCTCATTTTTAATTCATAAATGAATAGCTTGTTCATGGATTAAAAAAAGAAAAAAAGAAAAGAAACACATACAGCTCATGGATGCTAAAAACTAACAACTTAAAAGAAAGGAGCTAGGGAGTTAAATTAAAAAGACTGACTTACTATAATAACTATAACATGTTACCATTCCCTCCTTTTCTGATCACAGTCACAAAATTTGTTTGTGCAACTGCATGGCTGGATATTTGACTGCTAAGGTCTGAGACAATTCTGGCCAAAAGAAATCACACTATTTCAGACAAGAAATCAAAATATTTTGTCTAATACCTATAGTAAAGTAACCAGAAACTATACTTATTAACCTATTCTACAGAAAAATTAATAACTAAGGAGGCTTAATAGCTAAACTAATGTTTGCAGTTTTAAATAGGACTTTTAGGAGAGGGGGGAATATAATATGAGTTACTGCTATATATTTTTCTGATAAAAGTCTTATTATCCCACTCACAGAATTTTTAAAAACTAAAATAAAAAGGCTACTTGGGGAATTCTGCACATAAGTTTTCTATAAATCATTTCATGAAAGCATTTAGCCTACCCTGAGATGCTCGAAGAAATTGTATAGTAATATTTGGGGTAACAAATCTCCATCCTCAAAGCTTCCATTCTGACAGCATTAAAAAAAAGTATGGCATGTGCTTAAATAGTGTAAGACAATCAAAAATACAAAAGCTCCTACCAGCGGTACTTTGAGGTTTCCCTGGGGAAATTTTCTTTAAAGGTATTCTTTTTACACTAAGGAGATGGTTGTTTTTTGCTAAAATTCAATGACTGTTTGCACACAGTATATACTGAATAGCAAACCAACGAAAACAACTGAAACCACACAAATACAGCTGTCCTGGGGAGTTATATTCTTATCTTGATCGGTACTTTTTATAGTTTCAGAGCAAACAAATTAGGATCACAACAAGAATATATTGTTCTTCTAGGAGGACTCCCACACCGTAATGCTCTTTTCAAGCTCAAACCTCAACTTTCTGTACTTTAGTAACTGATTATTTTCTCGCCCAGTGGACACACCAACCCAGACTCCTAGTCACCCCCACTCAGTATAAAGGATGTTATTTACCAATGCTCTAACCCTAATTGAGTGACTGGAAATATACGTGTGAGTCTCTATATGTAGAAAAAGACATACACACACACTGTATATATATAAGCATGCTTGCCAAGACCATTTTCCCAATTATTTTAGCTTTATATGATGTCAAATACTCAAGTCAAATCGATTATTTACAACCCTCAATCTGTCTTCCTTAATAAGGCTTCCAGAGACCTAAAGGTGAAGAGCTCCATTTAGATATTTTGAAATGACTACCTAGAATTGGGCCAGCCCTATTCTAATGAGTCTATTCACAACAACAACAATAATAACAAAAAGTACCCTTAGGGTGCTCAATTTATTTTGGGGGGACTNACAACAACAACAATAATAACAAAAAGTACCCTTAGGGTGCTCAATTTATTTTGGGGGGACTTTGGTGGTCTATAGAATCTTGATCCATTCATTGCATGAGTTCGGTGCTAAATGTGATTGACTTTACCCACATTCTCCACCATACTTGGAACTGATCCGGAGCACAAAAGCCTGTGAGTACTCTCTAGTTCAATGCTCACTCTACAGGTGAGAAACTAAGGCTCCTGGAGATAAGCAACTACCAACAGAGCTAAATATCTTGACCTCATGAACTGTGCTCTCCCCTTGGTGATTTTGGTTTAATTCATCATTACTATTCCTATATTCTCCCAGTTAACACTTGCCCCTGAGATGATGCTAGAGATGATGCTACAAGTTGTATTGAACCTGGATGAGGAAACAAGGCTCAGAATGTATGACAGACTTAAACCCTGACAAAAAGGTGCCTCCTTACCTGACCGAGGTCACATCACATGATAAGAATATAAACTGGAGTTCTGGGCTTTGGCATCTGGTCCCATATCATCACAATTTATTTTCACCCAGCAGAATGAAACGACTATTTTTTTGTATGCAAGTTATACCTTGCTCATATTTACCTTGTAGGGACCTTCTTAATGAATATAGATATCCTAGGACTTGGGATTTTGGTACATGAAAGTTAACTAGATCGTTTGAACATGTAAAAGCCTGAGCAGGAGGGCTGTACACAAATGAATGTAAAAGGAATTAGATACAGGCAAGGATATGATTTCTTAAAGCATTAATAGCAGCATTAGAGACTTACAGTCAAGATGGCAGAATAGACGGTCACCAGCATCACACACAAATCAGTCAATTTACAACTATTAAAAAGCAATGACAGCCAACCTGGGGCCACTAGAGCTCGAGGGTAGAAGAGGGGAGACCTACGGAGTGCACGAAGGCAGGAGAAGCCACAATGAGAGAAAGAAGAAACCACTCTGGCTGTTTCAAGCCCCAGCTGCTTCCAGGCTTGAGCTGCTGAGCACACAGAGTGACAGCCAACCTGGGGCCCCTAGAGCTCAAGGGTAGAGGAGGAGAGACCTATGGAGTGCACGAAGGCAGGAGAAGCCACAATGAGAGAAAGAAAAAACCACTCTGGCTGTTTCAAGCCCCAGCTGCTTCCAGGCTTGAGCTGCTGAGCACACAGAGCAGGAGCTGGCAAAAGCCACAACAGTGTCCTTCAGATGAAGTTGCTTGGAAGCAGCAGGGCAGAAGAGGGCCCCTAGGCCAACAAGACCACTAATAAGGTTCCCGTGGACCCACCTAGGAGTGAGGAGCCAGAACAACTGAAAAAAAGGAGCCACTCAGAGGCCAGTGAGTCATCACAAGGAACCGGAGCATGGCCCATCCCATGGGAAGTGTTTGGAGCATGGGTGGTGGGGGAGAATGGCCCACCCAGGGAACATTGAGGCACAGCAAGGACAGCCGATCTGCCCCCCATCAGCACAGGACCACTCAGAGGAGACTGATCAGGAATATAGAATTGCAGGGGGTGCAGTTTGATGAAAGACTCAGGCCTAGACCAAAGTTTCTACACAACCCAGGTGCACCAGATCTCACTAGGCCTGGAAGTACCTATAAAGTCAACCATTAAAACCTGAGCTGCACAAAAAGACTTCCCTGGGGAATCAGCAGCAAAGCAGCAATTTAGCTCAACCACACAGCTCAAGTACTGGTCTGCACAGAAAGTTCCCCCATTTTAGAAGTAAGCAAAGGACAAAAAATTAGTTCCAGAGCAGAGCTTAAATGGTGGAACAGCAAATAATCCAACACAGAAATGAAAGAAAAAAGTGCCCACAACCAGAGACAAAGTTTGATAGTAACTAGTAAAGGTCTCATTTCACCAAAGAACACCCATAACACCTGGAAGGACCAAAAGTCCCCTGGGCTACCAAGCCAGAAAGGGGGAAGGACCAGGGCCCTCAGCCATGCCCCCAACACCTGCAACCAGTCCCAAGGGTGGGGGCCGGACCTCAGTCATGCCCCCATGACACACAAACCAGCCCAGTGACGACCACTGAGGTGCCACAGGAAGTGCCGTGGGCTCTCCCGAGCCAGGGCAGTGAGGGGCCAAGGGCCTTGGCCACACCTCCCAACATGCTCAACCACCCCAGCAATGACCACTGAAGCCACAGCAAGAAGGGCCCTGGGTTCCCAAGACGGGGTGGTGGTGGGGGCAAGGGCTTTTGTCACACCCCCCTGACATCTGCACACAGCCCAGCAATGACCAAGTCACTGCTGGAAACCCCCTGGTCTCCCCTGTGGGAATGAGGGGGTGCCACAGGCCTCAATCCCACCCCTGCTCCTTTCTCCTTCTTCCATCCCATTTCCTTCCCCTTTCCCCTCTCCCCCTCCCTCCCAACTGCTCTGCAACAACCTCATAGAACGTAAAAAAAAAAAAAAAAGCATTAATAAAAAAGCAAAAAAAAAAAAAAATAGTAACAGTAGAAGAAAATGGGGATCAAGCCTCTTGTTCTTTTAGACTTCTATTGAAAATTGTATTTCAAAGGCATAATAAATAGGATGTGTTATGAACATGTAAGAATTGAACTGTGTAACTTTAAATGTTCTTTAGAATATATTTGAAAATGCTTAAATAAGTAATTATCCCTATAAATCAATCACTTAGACCACTTTCAACTCCTTAAAAATTGTTCATCCTGGGCATGCCCTTTGGTTGACACAAGCCATGCTGCCTTACATAGCACAATGTCAGACTTATAGATTTTTACTTTATTCTTAGGCTTACTGGAGGCATGACATAAAATTCCCTTTTGCACAGAAAAAATAACTAAACCTCCCATTAAAAGGTGATTCCCCAAAAGTCTCAAATGACCTAGAACTCAAGGTAAAAGACAGATTTCCAGGCCACAGGCCCAGGCGAAGGTGTTTGGACAGTTTTGTTTCATTCTTTAACAGCTTTATTGAGATGTAATTGATATATTAAAAACCACACATGCTAAACATATACGATTTGATTGGTCTGTACACCTCCCAGTTGTATTTTAAACGCATTCCACAGATGAATGTGCCGCACACCCGGGTTTGGGAGGCACCGGGTGGACTTCCTCTACTGCAGCTCAACAGACCCAATGTCGCAGGGGAGCTGCTGGCCGAGGCTGGCGCCTCCCAGCTCTGCCGGCAGCATCGGGGGCCAGCTCAGTGGGTGCTTCTCCCAGTGTCTGGGTGACCTGCTGGAAAGCTCACAGCAGGGCAGGCTCCTGGTCCCTGACCAGCCCTGGCTCAGTGTGAAACCAGAGCTACTTCTGTGGAGTGCTCCTGCCCGGCCTCCAGCCCTGTCCAACCCCAGGGCCCCATGGCATTTAGTTGCTTAGGAGGATTATAAATAAATTCTCAGCTTAGGTTAGATTTGCTTTATCCCCTGAGGACATATTTCTTAGAACCTATGTAATAAACACAGTGCTGTGTCCCCTGAGGACAGAATGAAGAAATGTAGCAGAGGTGAACCATATCATTCTACAAGGTAGGAGCAGAGTAAACAGAGTGCCACTCCATGTAGAATTCAGTATTAATTATTCTCAGTGTTTCCCTTTCATCTGTCACAGCACTGCTCAGTTTACAAACCACTGCAATTTGGTATTCACACGACCTTGTAATGTAAGCATGGATTACCCATTTGGGGATGCTGAGTCCTCAGCAAGTTTCAGTGACTTGACCCAGTTTACAATTGGCAGAGCTGACTCCAAACAGGGCTTAGACTCCAAAACCTGAGTCTTCGTATTTGCATTCCCTGTTCATTAACATTACTTCCAATCATTTCCTCTTATTTATGATGGATTTTTTTTCCTGTACTGAAAAAGTCACCAAGCTCTGAATCATCCTAAAAACTATTCTTTCAGATTCTGATTCAAATAACACTTATTTCACACCTCTTACATGTGACTCTATTTCAAGTATTCTTGCACACATTCTTACCCTCAACTTATGATAACCATTTAAGGTAAGAATTATTCATTTAGTGATCCAGGAGGAGCAAGATGGTGACAGGTCTGGAGCGGGCATGCCAGAGGACAGAGAGAGCCTGAGAAGTGTGCGCTGTGCTGCCAG
>NW_007737721.1:0-290 GCF_000696425.1 Galeopterus variegatus | reverse complement strand
CATTTAGTAAACTATTAGTTCTCATAAAATAAGAATCCTTGTCCTCAAGGAGTTTACAATTTAGCAGGCTGATAGAAAAAGCCACATTGGTTAGTGGTAGTAACAGTCCTGTGGTATGCACAAAGTATTTGAACCTTCCCTCAGTCTCTCAGCCTCCTCCTCCCTTCATTGCTTTCCCTAGACCCCATCAGCCATCCCAAATGCATCACTCCTTTCAATATTCTCAAATCTCTCCACCCCTTGTCCTCTCAAAAACTCCATGCCCAGTTCAACACCTGGCTGGCAAGCAC
>NW_007737720.1:81849-84963 GCF_000696425.1 Galeopterus variegatus | reverse complement strand
AGCTGTACGGGAACATGTTTAATGAATTATTGATCAAATAACTGAAGTTAAATTAAGTAAGAATTGCAAAATGTTAAAATCTGGTACACTGACAGTTATTTTCTAATTGTCTATATTTTTCTGTGTGCTTGAATATTTTATCATTTTTTTAAAAGGACCGATATAAGTGGATTTACTCAAGAGAGAGTGTTGCACATAGAAAGAATGTGGCAGCAGAAAAAGATTTGAAACGACTCTGAGCAACTTGAAGCTGAGACTTCAATCTTTATCTCTGTCGATATTTAATAACTACTTGTTAAATAGCTTATGAGAGGTCAGTATGGCCCAGAACCTGGAGGCCTTGGAGATTCAACTCTAAGAAATGTACAGTTTCTACACAGTTGAATGTTCATGTTTATTAACTATGTCATAGTTATTTCGTGTTTGTAAGCAGTGAGGTGCTATCACAAAGTAGAATTTTGGGGAATTCCATCAGACAATATTGTATGTAATGATTTAGCAACAACAAAGAGCCAGGATGCAGGTCAATGAAAAACCAACTGAGAGAGCCTTGGAGGGAGAGGAGGTGTGTCTAAATTAGAAAAGAAACAACATGTGCTAGAATAGTTATAATGATAGTAATTAGTTCAAGAATCATTACAAGGAAAATGGAACTGGCTTTAGTGTCTGGGTATAAGAAAGAGAAACAATCAATCCCTGTACCGGCCAGCTGCCAAAAAAAAAAAGAGAGAGAGAAACAGGAGTGTATCAGTAAACTACCAATATTTGAGTTTTTCTGCTGCTTGTTTCACGTAAAAGGTAATGTTGTCACCCAGAATGGGTAATAAGAAAACTTATAGAAGTTTAAACAAGATTAGCAGCTGTTACAGGGCACACTCAACTCCTGGCTCAGGCTCCCTAAAATTGATACCAAACTCACTGGTCTGGCTGCCTGCTCCCCAGCAAACCAATCAAAAGTCAAATGTTGGTGAAAATGGAAGTCAGCTTTTTTATTCAGGAATACCAGTGACCTGAGTAGAGATGTTAGGCTAACCCATCTCTCCAGTAAACCTGAAGCAGAATGGCCAGCCTAAAGCCATCTCGAAGACTCAGGTCTTTTGAGAAGTTTTTAAAGAGAAGGACGAGGGAATAGAACATGGGAAAATGAAAAGCAGGAAAGAGGGGCACGTGAGCAGTGAGGGCTTCATGCAAGGTCTCAGGTTCCAGGTCTTGCCAAGACTGTCTGGTTTCTGCTCCTGTCCTTATCTTAGGGTCTGGGTAATACATGCAAGCCTGCAGCTTCAGGCTGGCTGGAAAACAACTTTACATTCATGTAAATAATGTCATCTTGCCCCATAAGCAAGGTTAAAAATATGAAACAACCATGGGAAAAGAGGGAATTCAGAGAAATGCAGGCTAAGAAAACAAACAACAACAACAAAAAAAAAAAACTGTGTTCTTTTAAAATCTTCTATAGCCCATGCAGTTTTAGGTCCCAGCATGACTTCAGCCCTGTTCATTCCAACTCAGCCACGGATCTTAAACCTAGAATCATTTTTGTTTTAATAACTGCCTTAGGTGGAGTTCCCAGGAAATAGACCCTGAGATGGAGATTTGCAAGCAGAATGTTAATGCCGTAAAAGGTAATGTTGTCACCCAGAATGGGTAATAAGAAAACTTATAGAAGTTTAAACAAGATTAGCAGCTGTTACAGGGCACACTCAACTCCTGGCTCAGGCTCCCTAAAATTGATACCAAACTCACTGGTCTGGCTGCCTGCTCCCCAGCAAACCAATCAAAAGTCAAATGTTGGTGAAAATGGAAGTCAGCTTTTTTATTCAGGAATACCAGTGACCTGAGTAGAGATGTTAGGCTAACCCATCTCTCCAGTAAACCTGAAGCAGAATGGCCAGCCTAAAGCCGCCTCAAAGACTCAGGTCTTTTGAGAAGTTTTTAAAGAGAAGGACAAGGGAATAGAACATGGGAAAATGAAAAGCAGGAAAGAGGGGCACGTGAGCAGTGAGGGCTTCATGCAAGGTCTCAGGTTCCAGGTCTTGCCAAGACTGTCTGGTTTCTGCTCCTGTCCTTATCTTAGGGTCTGGGTAATACGTGCAAGCCTGCAGCTTCAGGCTAGCTGGAAAACAACTTTACATTCATGTAAATAATGTCATCTTGCCCCATAAGCAAGGTTAAAAATATGAAACAACCATGGGAAAAGAGGGAATTCAGAGAAATGCAGGCTAAGAAAACAAACAAACAAACAAAAACCAAAAAACTGTGTTCTTTTAAAATCTTCTATAGCCCATGCAGTTTTAGGTCCCAGCATGACTTAGCTCTGTTCATTCCAACGCAGCCACGGATCTTAAACCTAGAATCATTTTTGTTTTAATAACTGCCTTAGGTGGAGTTCCNATGGAGAGTAATCTGCTTTACTCAAAGCCCAATGATTGAATTGTTAGTTTTATCTAAAACAACAACAAAAGAAAACACCTTCACAGAAACATCCAAAATAACATTTGACCAAATATCTGGGCACTGTGGCCCAGACAAGTTGTCAAATAACCATCATAGATTCCATTATGTATTCTCCATTTTCTACTGTACAACTGCCCCAGTAAATGGCCATAGGTCACTTTGAGGAAGGACTCAGGAATCATTATTTTATACATTTGTCATGGGATTGTTATTTCCTTCCCCTTCGGTACATGGGGTCCATTCTGAAAACTGGCTTAGTTCTGGAAACTGGGTGGAGGATTATGGTTTTTTGTTAGAATGTCTGCCTCTGTAAGCAACATGATTTTGAGTGAAGGCATTTGCTGCAGCGGGGCTCAGCTGAAAGTTGACAGCCACCAACACTCCCAGCAGCAGAGAAGATGAGGGCTCCAGGCCTGGCTGGCACACTGTGGCACCCATTACAACCACCAGTCCTTTTAAGATAGATGTAGAAAGGTGGAAAGGAGAAATGAATGTTTGGTTGAAATTATGGAAAGGAGAGAAATCTGTGAATGTTTTAAATTCTAAATTACCAGAGTTCCCGTTGGTCTTAGCTCTGCCTCAGTCTCATTAGGGAAACTTGCAATATAGTGTTCTCAGACTTATGTTGAAGAATTCTGATAAGCAAACACAAGTCTAATA
>NW_007737720.1:78880-79947 GCF_000696425.1 Galeopterus variegatus | reverse complement strand
AAAAAAAAAAAAATGTAGAAGTAGATCAAGAAAGCAAACAAAAAATGCTAAAATGAACAAACAAATAGAAACTACCTCTAAATATAAGGTGCCTTTCTGTTTAATTGCATTTAATGTTTCTATTGATAAGTACCCTCGTCCTATCAGCTTTATTTAATCTACCCTTCATCTGAACTCTGTCTTCACAAGATTTGCACTTCGAATTTGTAAAGCAGTTTTAAAACTCACTTATCCTGTCTGTATCATTTAAACAGAAAGATTTTGTTGATCAGATAGGATAAGATACTATATAAAATATGAGCAGTTCCCTTACACAGACTAGTTGGGTTCATTGTTGTGAGTGAATGAAATGAAATCTGCGAAGACCTGCTTTAGAAAGGACCACTGTGAACAACACCAGCTAGAGGGAAGCATCCTTGTATGGCTAAGGACAATTAAAATTGTACAGGTGGTATAGTTGTAACTAACTAATTTAAAAGGGGGAAGAAGGGCTTCATTTGAAGGCAATACTGTGTTAATGTAAAAACAAATGTAAAAAATGTTAATGTAAAAAAAAGAAATCATGACTATTCCCAGCCAAGGTAGGGCAGTTTCCCTAATATGGATAAAATAAGAATCGCCTGAGTCACATGTTAACAGATTTCCAGAGCCATCCCCTGGAGATTCTGAATCAGATCGGAGGTGAGTTCTCAAATCTGTGTGTTTAACAAGTCTCTCTGGGATTTGATTTGACTGGGCAAGTGAGGGAATTACCAGTGCTTCTCTTTATCCCAATACAGCATTCCTAAGAAAGCTCCCTTTCTGCTAAACTGCACTGTAAAACTAACAAGGTTCACAGAAAAAAATAGGATTAGTGCCAATCACTCAAAACCTGTGTAATGTTGTAACCAGAGCACTAACAAAAACAGGGACAATTCCAATTAAACAAACAAAAAGCTGCAGCAGTAAAGAAATGTCACAGTAAATATAGAATTTTACCATTTTAAAAAAAGTGAAATCCAACTTAATGAAAGGATGCATAAGGAAGGAACTGACTCATCGAATCATGGACACAAGAAGAAAAACTG
>NW_007737720.1:71298-78277 GCF_000696425.1 Galeopterus variegatus | reverse complement strand
ATGAAAGGATGCATAAGGAAGGAACTGACTCATCGAATCATGGACACAAGAAGAAAAACTGCAAAAGAACAGGGGAGAACCTAGCAATACGCACTTCCAAGACAGAGTGGGCCAAACTGATCCTAGAGGAATCCCAGCAGTGAATAGGCACCATGCACAGCACATAATTCCTCTGAGGATTTCTGCCCCTTACTGTGTTTGTATAATTTGCACTTAGTTTTTGTCACTTGTTGACAACTGTGGTGAAATTGCTTATGACCAGACCAAATTCCACACCGAATTGACATCTTTCTATTTAACTATTTCTTTGGAGGTGAGGTTTGTTGTAGAAACGCAGGTTCTAGAAGTAATGGACTTAGATTGAATATGATCATGGCCACAGGAACGTTAAGTTACAGTAGCTGTTCTAAGGGGATACTTAAAATAAGGATAAAGAGACTTGAAATATTTGTACTTTCCAACCCCGATAACTTTCTTGCAAGCATCCTAGTGTTGCTGCTGCCACCACAGATATGCTCATGCCCGCAGGGGACGCTGGCTGCCACCCTTCTGGCATATGAATTCCACACAACCCCACTTCTTTAATGCTCTGTCCTTCAATTCGAGGTCTATGATGGCCCACTTTACAATAAATACCATTTGAACACTTACTTTGTACTAGACATTGTACTACCCATTTTTTATATGTTGCTTATTAATCCTCATAGCCCAATAAGCAAGGTGTAGTTTCTGCATTTTGCTAAAAGGTAAATGTCAAAGAGATAATGGACTTGTTCAAAGTCTCACAGCCATTAAGTTGTGGAATCCAAATGCCAGCCCACATTGGTTTAGGACCAGGTCAGCATGAGGCATTAAATGCTAGAAAGTCAAATGTAGTCAGGTCAAGCCAAGGTTCAAATGTAGAGAGGACCAAGTACAGAAATCAATGTTACTGGACTACGAGGTCAGTCCCTCGAGCCCCAAACCACCAAGACCAGGGTAGGAGGAAAGGGCTTTATTACTTGCAAGTAAGGAGAGTACTGGGGATCACTCCCAAAGTAGTATCTCCCTGAAGAAGGAAATAGTGTCATCTTACATAGCCCAAGTTCCTGCCTAACTTCCTACCCAAGTTATCCTTGAGGTCCTCTCACATACATGAAGAATAGGAGCTTGTTCAATTTGAATTAGTTGACTGCGGGACTAATTAGTCAGTTCTGAAGACAAATTGACATTTGGGCCAGGAAGGAAAATGGCCTTTGGGCAATTGCAGTACTTCAGGAAGTTGTCAGAGGGGCTAAACCTTAAGCCCTCAGCCAGTACAGGTGAACTGAGATTTCCCCTTTGCAGTTGAAGCATGACATAAAATAGGGTCAAGAAGGTTGTGGAAGTCCTGGCTCCTTTGGCACAGATTCTAGCATTGAAATGAGGCAAATTCATCTCGGGTGCCTGTATTTCAGTTTCAGCAGGTATATTTGAGGACAGTCAAGTACTGAATGGTTCATGACTTCCTGCCACCTCCTGCAACAGCAGAAACTCAGAACAAAGGTTATGACCAATTCATTTTCTGTTGCCAACTTTTGAGTGGATGTGAGTGCCTGGACATTGAGGAGACCCTGCACCCTAGGTTCCAGCAACTTCTAAAGCAGGAGTAGACTGTGACCATGGAGCCAAGGATGCAGCACTGGATGAAGTAGGAGGAGCGCAAGCCCTGGCCACTGCATGGCTGCCCAGGAGTGCTTGCCGTGGTCTGGGTGGGCTGGTATAGAGGTGGGCAAAGCAAATAGGGAGGTCAAGCTGGCTGAGGAACAGGCACAGGGCACAGAGAGAACCAGGGCTCTCCCAAAGTGGGCACAGTATTTTTCACAGTCCAGTTCCAGTCTGTGATGGGGTCTAAGCTGTAGTGAAGGCCCAGGGACCTAGGTTGAGCTACAAAAAGGAAGATGTACAAAACCTGGAGCCAAATGCCTGAGTTTGAATCCCTGAATTGTCACTGATGTGGTCTTGGTAAAGTTTCTTGTCCTCAGTTCCCTTGTGTGCAAAAGTCAAGGCTAACACCTCACAGAGGTGTTGTGAGAATTAAATGATTTAATCTGAGTAAAGTGCTTGGAACTGTGCACAGTACAAATTTAGTACTCTTTATTACTTGTTTTTAAGTATGGCTTTTCAGTCTAATGGATACCAGACACCCACACAGAGGGAATTAGCGAGACAGGATATAGTCTAAAGCTCATAAAGTCACCAAGGGGCCAAATTCCCTCCAAGTTCCCTGAATGCCAGGTGTGGACACAACAGACTATTTTAGGATCCCACTCACCAAATACCCCTCCAGGCTCAAGGAT
The DNA here is from genome assembly GCF_000696425.1 of Galeopterus variegatus. Taxonomy (NCBI): domain Eukaryota; kingdom Metazoa; phylum Chordata; class Mammalia; order Dermoptera; family Cynocephalidae; genus Galeopterus; species Galeopterus variegatus. The sequence goes on along the minus strand of NW_007737720.1, from coordinate 75,959 downwards.
GTGGCAGGAAGGAGCCCACAGGTGGCAGAACTTCAGAACACTCCTTGACAGATTTCGCAAACAACAGACCTGTCATCTCAAGCTCGATTTAAGGCAAGACTCTAAAATGCATAATTGGAGTAATTGTCATCCCTCAGATGGGAAAGAAGTGAGGAAGAGGCCTCTTTACATTCATTACCATTCACTCATTAATGTACTAACTTATTTCTTTGATAGGCTCCCTAGACCCTAAATTTAGGTAAAGAAATATGATAATTGACTTCAAATATTTGAAACAGGGTTGTATTCATGTATAACGATTGCATTTTTCCAACATGACCCCAAGATCCAAGGAATAAAAGTCACTGAAAAACAGACTTCAGTTCAATAATGATAATAAAAGCTTTCTAACAGTCTGAACCAAAGGACTGCAAACTACCTATCAATGGGTCAGATTTAACCATCGTGCAATCTTTTGTTTGGCTCACAAATTAGTCACACTGCATGCTGCTGGGCAGGCTGTACTATCACAATTACTGCAATTGTGCACAGTTGCCCAGAAATGTTCACATTAAAATCAAAATTTCTATCTTTTCTTGAGAGATCTGATGATGCACAACACAGCTTGCATTCCCTTATAGTAACAACATGTTGGCACTGAATGGAAGTCCCCTCCTGTGAATGGATATGTACATTCCAGTCACCTGGAATGTCACTAGTTTCCATCACCTGCCTGGAAGACATTTGAGTTAAGACCCCAGATCATCTTCTTAATAGATGCAAAGAAAGCTCCCCTTCCGTCATTAAGATCCTCTGATTCTCTCATTCCCTGAGTCCAAAAGTCATTCGACAATCTCCAATTTTTGTTGTTAGTTATTTATGAAGCTAACCAGCCCTGTGCATTCTTTTCAATAAGAATCTAACACCAGTCTCTGTTTAAAACATATGTCCTATTTGGCAGTTCTTTGGCCAGCAGCTGCAATGCCTCTCTCAAATTTCAAAGTAACTTTAGGAATAAGAACAGGAAATGCGAGTCACTGATAAATGCATGTCAAAGAGTAAATTACTATAACAGCTATTTATTTTTAAGTGATTTCTGTCATATTACTTCATATACACTCCAATTAAATATATTGAATTTCCTGATATTCAACTATATCAACTCCTTCTTGTACTTTGCAGATTTTATTGATTTATACTCTTCAGAAAATAAAGATCATAAAAGGAATAGAGTTAAAATAATGTGTTAGGAAAGATCATGCTTTTATCATAAAAAAAAGTAGAATCACAGTAGAATTGTTCAAAATAATATGGCAAACAACAGCAACAAAATCTAGGCAGGGCTTATGGGTGTTAGGTAAAGAAATTAAAGCTGTTTTGGAGAAAGCTAAAACTGTTGGCTAAAACTTGGATGTAACAAGTGGGAGGTTATGTTTCTAAATATAATGTAAATTAATCCTCTTGGTTAGCAGGTATCATGCAGTCTTACTGCCCTCAAAACTGGGAAACAAAAAAATCCTCAGGGAAATTCTCAGTAGAAATGTGGTATTAATTAGCTTTTGCAAATGTGTCTGCTAAATATTATTAAGGAAAACACTCATTCCTGTGATCTATATGTAATAAGAAAATATAAAATAAACTATAACTTGATGGACAGCTAGCTACCCGATGTTTCAAAAATGAAAAAACTCAATTCTAAAGTACTTTTTGTTTAAAAATGTCCAGAAGCACCTAATACTAAAAGAAAACCTATTTCTTTTCATTTATATCCTTTAAAAAATGAATTTGAATTCTACTGAAAACTTTTGGAAAACCAATATATTTTGAGAGAGTTATAGGATTTCCCTATTAAGAAAATAAAGTACACTACTTAGAGACCTCTAAATATCTATTCCTGAAATAGTCACAGTTCCACTTTTTTATTTTATTTTTATTTTTGTGGTGGCTGGCCATATGGGTATCGGAACCCTCGACCTTGGGGTTATCAGCACCAAGCTTTAACCAACTGAGCTAACTAGTCAGCCCACCCAGCTCCACTTTAAATGAATAAATTCTGCAAAAATGTTTGGTTCAAATATTTTTGGTTTATAGGCATTGCTCATGTGCCTATGAGTTTCTAAATAAAATGAGAGAAACTTAGAAATGACAACAGTCTGGACCCTCACTTCCACTTTCTTCCCAATAAATGTATAGGAGGGCTGTTGTATGAGATCATAAAGAACTGTCTGTCTTGGGTGGCTGGGCAGTGTCTAGGGAGCAAAAGGTAGAGGCCTGAGTTTGGACAATTAAGTTAAAACTTGCAAGGCACAGAAATGCACAGGCAAAAGCCTCAAATGTTGGTTATAGTGGCATAATATGGTCATACACAACGCATATTTTTAAAATATGGGCCCCAGTTTAAATCCTAATTCAGTTATTAACAAAATTATCTGCTTTTAGGTAAAAAAAAAAAAATCACATGGCAGTAGGGGACAGGAGATCTGGCTTTACATTACTTCTCATGAAAAAATACTTGTTTTCATGTCTGTTCTGTGCTCTATATTCTGAGGGAAACGTTGGCAGCCTGTAGGGAACAGTTGAGAGAAGAGGATGTTTAGTTTGAAGAAAGGACCGCCTTTGACTGTTTGAAGGTCTTTTATATAAAAAATCAATTATGTGATCTTCCTCCAAATGGAAGATTTTGTGAACAGACACCTCAATCAGATAAGCAGAGTGCTTTGCAGTACTACTTGTATCAGAACTACTTGTGTGCCTTATAATGTTTTGCAAAGTAGTAAGCCCTTCTCTCTAGAAAGGCCGATGGCCGCCCAGGAAAGTCGCTGTGGATGGAATTACTGCAGCGGACACTGGACCCCCCTTGACATTTAAGAGCTCCTCAAATTGTAAGATTCAATTGATTTTATAATTTTAAATGTTGGCTTGCAAAATCAAGGCAGTTCTCATTGTTTGGACTCTTTTTATTTGTATTGATTTTGAAATTGGGTTTTGTTTTGTTTTTTACTCTTACCTTTCCCATTTTCATTGTGTTAAAATTCTACTCGGGTCACTTTTTTTCATTGCCATCCTATCTAAAATATTGTATTGGTACCCATAGTGATAAGTTATTCTCTCCATAATATACGTTCGTTTTAGCCTAAAATTGCATTATGTCACTCCGTTACCATCACTACCTAAAAAACTTGAAGAAGAAATTAAACAAGATTCACTTATATGACAGCAAATGAGTTTTAGAAAAATAATGACCTATTCTTTATGACTTCAAACCAAAAAAGGCAAAGTTACACTTTCTTAAAATTATTAGAATAATAATAGCTGAAGTACATGGCCCGAGCAGAGTGCCTTAGAGGAGCAAGTCGGTGTTGGAGGTTTTGCTGTCACTACTAAATGTAATCACTCAGCAGTGCTGCAGGGTCGGAATTACTCTTCCCATTCCGTAAATGAGGAAACTGAGGTCCAGCTCAGTTAAATAACTTGCTAGAGGTCAAAGAGCTATGAGAATTGGCCTTGAATTTTCATTCTGATTCTGAAGTGTGTGCTTTTTAGGCTATACATACTCCCTCCCCTTATCAGAAATAAAGTGGCATTTGGAACAGAAGCTGCGCTTTTAAAATATTTAAGGGAATAAAAGTGAGCAAGACATTAAGTGAAAAGCTGTAAGGATTTAGCACACAGTTTCTAGATTCAGAGATAAAGCATCTCAAAGTTGTGTGTGTGTGAGAATGTTACAAGATAGATGCAAAAATTTAGCCTGAAATGGCTAAATAAACACTACAAAATTACTAAATATCACCAAATACCAGAACTCCTCTCTTTCAAACAACTGAAATTAGCCAGTTAGAAAAGCTCAGTTGCTAGCGTAGAATTTTTAAAATTGTTTACTGCTTCTGTAACTTCAGTTCAACAAATGTATGAGACTTTTTTCANTAGATCAACTCTTTCTTGTACTTTGCAGATTTTATTGATTTATACTCTTCAGAAAATAAAGATCATAAAAGGAATAGAGTTAAAATAATGTGTTAGGAAAGATCATGCTTTTATCATAAAAAAAAGTAGAATCACAGTAGAATTGTTCAAAATAATATGACAAACAACAACAACAAAATCTAGGCAGGGCTTATGGGTGTTAGGTAAAGAAATTAAAGCTGTTTTGGAGAAAGCTAAAACTGTTGGCTAAAACTTGGATGTAACAAGTGGGAGGTTATGTTTCTAAATATAATGTAAATTAATCCTCTTGGTTAGCAGGTATCATGCAGTCTTACTGCCCTCAAAACTGGGAAACAAAAAAATCCTCAGGGAAATTCTCAGTAGAAATGTGATATTAATTAGCTTTTGCAAACATGTCTGCTAAATACTATTAAGGAAAACACTCATTTCTGTGATCTATATGTAATAAGAAAATATAAAATAAACTATAACTTGATGGAAAGCTAGCTACCTGATGTTTCAAAAATGAAAAAACTCAATTCTAAAGTACATTTTGTTTAAAAATGTCTAGAAGCACCTAATACTAAAAGAAAACCTATTTATTTTTATTTATATCCTTTAAAAAATGAATTTAGGGCCAGCCCGGTGGCGCACTGGATAGTGCGCCGCTTGGGAGGCGCGGCGGCGCTCCCGCCCGAGGGTTCGGATCCCACATACAGACCGGTTCCCGCTCACTGGCTGAGCGAGGCGCGGGAGCA
>NW_007737720.1:67416-70662 GCF_000696425.1 Galeopterus variegatus | reverse complement strand
AGAAATGCACAGGCAAAAGCCTCAAATGTTGGTTATAGTGGCATAATATGGTCATACACAACGCATATTTTTAAAATATGGGCCCCAGTTTAAATCTTAATTCAGTTATTAACAAAATGATCTGCTTTTAGGTAAAAAAAAAAAAAAAAAATCACATGGCGGTAGGGAAAAGGAGATCTGGCTTTACATTACTTCTCATGAAAAAATACTTGTTTTCATGTCTGTTCTGTGCTCTAATATTCTGAGGGAAACGTTGGCAGCCTGTAGGGAACAGTTGAGAGAAGAGGATGTTTAGTTTGAAGAAAGGACCACCTTTGATTGTTTGAAGGTCTTTTATATAAAAAATCAATTATGTGATCTTCCCCCAAATGGAAGATTTTGTGAACAGACACCTCAATCAGATAAGCAGAGTGCTTTGCAGTACTACTTGTATCAGAACTACTTGTGTGCCTTATAATGTTTTGCAAAGTAGTAAGCCCTTCTCTCTAGAAAGGCCGATGGCCGCCCAGGAAAGTCGCTGTGGATGGAATTACTGCAGCGGACACTGGACCCCCCTTGACATTTAAGAGCTCCTCAAATTGTAAGATTCAATTGATTTTATAATTTTAAATGTTGGCTTGCAAAATCAAGGCAGTTCTCATTGTTTGGACTCTTTTTATTTGTATTGATTTTGAAATTGGGTTTTGTTTTGTTTTTTATTCTTACCTTTCCCCTTTTCATTGTGTTAAAATTCTACTCGGGTCACTTTTTTTCATTGCCATCCTATCTAAAATATTGTATTGGTACCCATAGTGATAAGTTATTCTCTCCATAATATGCGTTCGTTTTAGCCTAAAATTGCATTATGTCACTCCGTTACCATCACTACCTAAAAAACTTGAAGAAGAAATAAAACAAGATTCACTTATATGACAGCAAATGAGTTTTAGAAAAATAATGACCTATTCTTTATGACTTCAAACCAAAAAAGGCAAAGTTACACTTTCTTAAAATTATTAGAATAATAATAGCTGAAGTACATGGCCCGAGCAGAGTGCCTTAGAGGAGCAAGTCGGTGTTGGAGGTTTTGCTGTCATTACTAAATGTAATCACTCAGCAGTCCTGCAGGGTCGGAATTACTCTTCCCATTCCGTAAATGAGGAAACTGAGGTCCAGCTCAGTTAAATAACTTGCTAGAGGTCAAAGAGCTATGAGAATTGGCCTTGAATTTTCATTCTGATTCTGAGGTGTGTGCTTTTTAAGCTACACATACTCCCTCCCCTTATCAGAAATAAAGTGGCATTTGGAACAGAAGCTGTGTTTTTAAAATATTTAAGGGAATAAAAGTGAGCAAGACATTAAGTGAAAAGCTGTAAGGATTTAGCACACAGTTTCTAGATTCAGAGATAAAGCATCTCAAAGTTGTGTGTGTGAGAATGTTACAAGATAGATGCAAAAATTTAGCCTGAAGTGGCTAAATAAACAGTACAAAATTACTAAATATCACCAAATACCAGAACTCCTCTCTTTCAAACAACTGAAATTAGCCAGTTAGAAAAGCTCAGTTGCTAGCGTAGATTTTTTAAAATTGTTTACTGCTTCTGTAACTTCAGTTCAACAAATGTATGAGACTTTTTTCAAAAGTTATCTACACATCAAAACTGGAGCACTTGGCATGGTGTGGGCACATTAGAAGCACCATGCAAGGCAGAATTGACTGAATAAATAAGTGAATAAAATTACACAAAACCGAAGTGAATAAAAATGATACATTCTGATTGGGTCAGAATAACATGCATAACAAAATGTTTACCTGTACAGGACACTCCATGCTGAAAGCATCTCTCATATGCCCATTTATAGGACTTCCTGATTAATAATAATTCATTAATTTTTATTGCGTGCTTCCTCAGTGTCAGGTGCTGGGCTAAATACTTCACATGGATTTTTTTCAATTATTGTTCATAAAAACCTTTTGAGAGAGTATAGCATGGAGGTTAACAGCACAAAGTCTGGAACCAGACTGTAAATCTGGCTCAGCACTGACTAGCTGTGTCAGCTTGGACAAAATATTTAACCTCTCTATGCTCAGTTTTCTAATCTACAAATTGGGAAAAAGATAGTTCTTATCTCATAGGATACAGAGTGCTAAGATCTGCACTTAGACAGAGTACGTAAAAAAAGTGCTGCCTGTTAATCATTCACATCTAGAGACAGATGGCCTGGGTTCTAATCCCACCTTCACCTCTAACTATGTGATCATGAACAAGTAACAATGTCTCAGAGACCGGGTTTTGTCATTTGCAGACAGAGATAGCAATAATACATCTTCAGGCTATAGACCAATTAAATAAGTTAAGATGCAAGTGCTTGGAACAGAGCCTGGCATACACAAACACTCAATAATTGTTGATTATTGTAATTCTTACTTTATAGATGAGGAAACTGAAGTGTAGCAAAGGTAAGTGAATATGCCAAACATATACGCCATGTGAGTGTGGTCCAGGACTCAAACCCAGATGAGCTGACTCCAGCAGCATAATTCATTTTAGGTGATCTCAAAAAAAAAAAAAAAAAAAAAAAAAAAATGTTGACATTTTCATCTTCTGAGTAGGAAGGTGGAATAATTTATTTTAATCCAATAAATTTAGCTTACCCCAATAGTTTAAGTCTTTAGGCAACCTGTTGTTTTTTGGTGTAAATCCTGGTATTTTGGCTTTCTTCTTCTCAACGTGCTCCTCTCCAACGTGGCACCTGGGTGTATTGAAGAGGGTCATCCTATGTGAAGGGAGAGAGACATTTCCTCAGATTTATTCTCAGGGCTGGGTACTGTCCCCTGGTCCCTATGGAAATGTCTCTTGTTTATCTCTGACCATGGCTTGTCCTGTTAGCCTTAAAGGCTGACGTTATCTATTCTCTATAAATTCATTTTTTTTAGTTAAAATGTATTGATTATACATAGTTGTGGGGCACAGTGTTGGATTTCAATACCCATATAGAATGTATGATGATCAAATCAGGGTAATTAGCATATTTATCATTATAAAACTTAATGATTTCTTTGTGATGAAGACGTTAGATCTTCTCTCTTCTAGTCATTCAATAACATGCAGTAAATTATTGTTAATTGTCGATGCCTAGCTGGACTGTAGAATTTATTTTTCCTATCTAGCTGTTATGTGTCCATTAACCAACCTCTCACTACCCCCTTCCCTCCTCCTTCCCCTTTCCTACCTATAGTAACCACAGTTCTGCTCGCTGCTGAAA
>NW_007737720.1:65585-67025 GCF_000696425.1 Galeopterus variegatus | reverse complement strand
TTTTTTTTAGTTAAAATGTATTGATTATACATAGTTGTGGGGCACAGTGTTGGATTTCAATACCCATATAGAATGTATGATGATCAAATCAGGGTAATTAGCATATTTATCATTATAAAACTTAATGATTTCTTTGTGATGAAGACGTTAGATCTTCTCTCTTCTAGTCATTCAATAACATGCAGTAAATTATTGTTAATTGTCGATGCCTAGCTGGACTGTAGAATTTATTTTTCCTATCTAGCTGTTATGTGTCCATTAACCAACCTCTCACTACCCCCTTCCCTCCTCCTTCCCCTTTCCTACCTATAGTAACCACAGTTCTGCTCGCTCCTGAAAGTTCAACTTATTTCCTTTCTTTTTTTTCTCTCGCTCTCTGTTTTGTTTTGTTTTGTTTTTTTTCTAGCTCTCACTTATGAGTGAGAACAGGGCCAGGTAGCTCTCTTTGGTTGCTGGCCTTAGATGTCTGTGCCATCCACTCAGTCTCTGGAACACTTTGCCCTCACCACACTGACTTTCTAGTGACCCAAGTCACACTATGAGCTGACTTCTGTTGCCACCTCAGTGTCCTAGGAGAACTCATCTGAGACCCTTCTTCTGCCTAATCACACTGCTACAGCTTTCACTCTGATGCCACCGCCTCTCTCCCCACGTGGAGTAGGACAAGTCCTTGTGTGGTAGCATTCCCTAAATCTAATGGACTCCTCCAATCCAGAGCCTTGCCCCCTTTGTGTCACAGCATGGGTTCCAGGATCTGCTGCTCCAGCCCTGCCTCACTGTGTGCTCAGGGTGGGTCTTTGTGACTTCCACATCTCTCTCTCTCCTGGCAGCCTGGCTTTCCAGTCCACTCTCTCCCTAAAGAGGTCTTGAGAGTCAGCTCCAAGAATCAAAGCTTATCAATAGCATCCTTGTTCTAGGCTCTTTCCTTTCCTACAGCAGTAAACCTTAGGCTCAACTCGGTGAAGAAAAGCTGCAAGAACTTAAAAGGGGGAAATTAGGAGACTGCTTACTTAAAAGAAACTTCAACATAAATTGCATTTTCTTTTCACATCTGTATACAATATTTGTAAATTCGAGACCCTCCTCATACCAATTGGTTTTCTTTTTGAATAGCCAATAGTTTTGAGAAATTTTATTAGCACAAAAGCCAAACATTAAGAAAGGAATTAACATTTATGGTTTGAACCTTTGTATCTTATCTAATATGAATGCTAAGGTCACTGAAACTCAGAAGTAATAATAGCAGATATACATTAAATGTCAACTATGTGTGTCACTGTGTTAAGTACTATACATGTATTATCTCAATAAACCTCATATAGTAAGCACTAATATTAAACCATTTATATAGATGAAGAAAAAGGTTTTGAGGTTAAGTAATTTCACCAAGATCAGTAGCTTTTGGATCAGAAACTAAGGCCACTTTAGTCCAGAGTCTTA
>NW_007737720.1:62864-63924 GCF_000696425.1 Galeopterus variegatus | reverse complement strand
ATTCTGTTTGAAGAAATGGGAGGTACACGTGAAGCACTTCTGCTGCACGCCGAAGTTCAATACCAGTGTCGAGGAAAAGCCGTGGGCCATTGTTTGAGTCACGATCTGAACTAGCCGCTCTTTTCATGAAACATCACTTTTACTTGATAGATCAACTGACAATCCTCACAGGAGTTGCTCAGACTCAAAACTGAACAAAGTCAGTCTGTTACCTTAAGGAAAACAACTGATAGGATCTGTTGCCAATGGCTGAATCTGAGTGTTCAACAAAAAGTAGAATTTTGAAAAACTTGTATCCATTCCTGAGGCTGGCAGCTTCCCAATACTGAAAGGCTTTTCTTAAGGGGTCTCTGGTGATATTAATACACGTGTTCATATTTTATAATAAAATGTGTCAACATTTGGAAAATATGCATAACTCAGTGAACCAGTATCTTCCAAATAACCAACACATGATGTAATCAACCAGGCATGGTTAAAAGATACATTCGCATTGCAAGATAGACAAAAGGATTTTACTGTAACTTTAATGTAACAGTGCACAAAAAATTAACTGATGTGGCTTCAGATTCCACATTGTCACTAACCTTTAAGAAACTACCATTGCCTAGTTGTGGCATATCAAAAAAGATTACCCACGGTTACCTTTTAAAAACTATTAAATTATATTTTCAAACTACAAGTCTGTACATACTTTAACCGAAATAATATATTGCAACAGATTGAATTCAGAAGCAGATATGGCAATTCAGCTATCTTGAACAAAGGTAGATATTAAAGAGATTTCAAAAATGTAAAACAAGGCCGTTCTTGTCCCTAAATTTTCTTACTTTAGAAAATATGAAGAATATTTTTAGTAAAAATGTTATTTACATTAACATACAACTGGTTTATTATTTCAGAATTTTAAATGAATTCATATTTTTTTCCAATTTCTGAGTTTTAATTTCTAAAATGGTAAATATTGATAGGTGTATGCCATATAAACAAACACTGTTTGGGGAACCTCAATTTTTTAAAGTGTAAAGTAGCTTTGAGACCAAAAAGTTTGAGGACTGAT
>NW_007737720.1:55458-62135 GCF_000696425.1 Galeopterus variegatus | reverse complement strand
TTTTTTAAAGTGTAAAGTAGCTTTGAGACCAAAAAGTTTGAGGACTGATGACCTAGATGTCGCCAAATATTCAAATATTTAAACAACAAAATAAAATATTTACTGCAGATACATCAAGCAGCCATAATTTGAAATCTGAATTCACCCTTCACTGTTTCTTGATCGTGTTCCTCACATGCCAAAAGGATTTTTCAGTCCTTCTGGTATGATCTGGCACAATTAAAGCTGTTAGGACTGTAAACACGCTTCAAACCACAAAATGTCAACTCAACCTCCTCTACCAAACAAAATTAGAATTAGAAGTAAATTTGGGAGGTAGAATGAAGATCTAATTCAAACTCATAAGGAAAATATGGTTGGTTTCTCAAATCACTTGCTTCACATAAATTCTCCCTAAAATTATTTATGAATACAAATAAAACTTGTAATCTAATATACTGGGGAGTTTGTCCACACTGAAAAAGAAAGGAAGTAAAGGGCATCTCCTCCCCACAGACTTTCCCATGCTCTCAGTGGTGACCGGTCTCACGGGACTCTGCAAATTGCTGCCACTCACTCTCAGGCCCTCCCTCTGTCAGAGGATGGCATCATGTGCTACAGAGCTAATGAATGTCACACTTAAAGCTGTGGCAAACAGAGCTCCTGAATTAAGCTGCAGTAAATATTTAGGGGTGTTTTCTGGTATTCTTTTAAGACAGACAACTAGAAAAAACCAGCTTTTTGCTTCAGGTCAGAATATATTTATTTCTAAAGTTATTATTTCAGACCTTTGCAGTGAAATGTATATTTTCTTCTCTTACATAAATATATGTACACCCCAAAAGTGCAATTTCAAAACAATTCAGGCCAAAATAATCCATATTCACCTGAAATAGTCAGACAGTTGAGACAATTGGGAATGGTTCTGGGATTTTGTTTGTTTGGGGAATCAGAATTGGGAGATAACTTGAAATATCTAGAAAGTGGCTTAATTCTTTATTTTCTGCATGCTAAAATCATGAGTAAGATGCTGTCATTTCTACCCATATCATCATTGAAAAGGATATTATCTATTTTTTTTTTTTTTTTTTTTAGTTTTTGGGGCGAGACATAAAGAACTAGAGTGGTAGATGAGAAAAAGCCTTGAAATGCCCCTGAGCTGGTGTAAGAAGAGGAAATTTGCTTTTGCTGTGCTTTTAAACCATTAAGACCATATATCTTAAATGAAATACAACATGTTTCCTCTCCTTTCCCTTACACTGAGTTGTGTAACTATCTAATTGAACTTTTTGATGGATGGGTGTTTCAGGCTATTTCAAACAGCAAAATTGTTTAGTCTTATGACCCAATTCAGTTATCATGGGAGTTCTAAGTTCCAAACTGACTGCAGCATTACATGTATTATTAAAGAGGATTTTTCTAAAAACAGATTCCATTGTTAGAAGCTTTACTACCAGAGGTTAGTATCAAATGAGGTAAAATCAAATGAGGAAGCATTTTGGATCATGGGGGTTAAACATAATTAAATACTAACTTAATTTATGTAAAACACATACCATGAAGACCATGCAAGAATGTGGAAAAGACATATATTAAAAAAAATGTAAAAGTAAGGAAAAAAATGTGTAGTTCCAAGTGATTAAAATTATTTTATATTTGTTTTACATTTGTTTATAATCTCTTAAAAACAATGCTTAGAAAAAAACAGAAAGGACTTACTATATAGACAAAATGCTGAACTTTTTAAATATTAGAATGGGGAATATTTGTATTTTTTCATCTTTTCTGTTTTCCGAATTTTTGTTATTGTGCTGGTACTATTGTCAAATTTAAAAGAAATAAATGCGGTAGATATGAAAAAATTGGAACACTTTGGAACAAGGAGATAAAAAGAGATAGAGGTTAAGAGAGAAGATTGACCTGAATTCAAAATAGGGAAGAAGGTAAAAGGGGAATTGGGGCAACAGCTGGTAGTGAAGGACACCTGAGCAACTCTAGGCTGAGCTCCAGAAGCCTGAGGAGCTGGTGATGATAGCACTTACTTATCCACACTTGGAGCTCCTAGAAATAAACCTCAGTGGACCCTGCGGTCTCACTCATTTCTCATCCAAGGAAGCAAGGAATCCTCAGAGAGGAAAACGAGAGGGGCTCATTGTTCATTCTGGAATATAATCACCTTTCAAAAGCCTTAACTCAGGTTGATTCTGGGGCTGACTTCAATCCTATCTCCCTCCACCACCTCAACCATGAACCAAAGACTACCGCTCCTTCCACTGGCTGGAGCCAATTAAAGGAAAAAAATTTCCCCCACAAACAATTATAATATGATATGGGATTAAAAGTTTAAAAGATTAAAAATGCAAATCCTTAGGTGGAGTTACACCTTAAGGCAGGGGGAGATCATCATCCAGAGGAGAAAAAAATGGACAGAAGAAGGGGAAGTTGGAGCCAGCGAAGATACTTTTCCCAGCATTCACAATCATACCTAAGCTTGGTCCTGTTTACTGTCCTGTGTAGGGTGTTTGAGATGGACAAATGAAAGTTGTGTGCTGTGGTATTCTTATCGTGTTCAGCCAGACATACACAGGAGATCTAGCCAAAATTACATGTGCCTTAAGATTCAGACATGTCAAGTCATGTCTAGGGGTAAAGCAGACCCACCACAGCAGGAGTTGCATAAAGAACACAGGAAGATGTGGGAAATAACTGATCCTCAAGGAAGAGTTATTCAGGAACACAAATGTGACCCAGTCTGGATGACATAACCTCAGATGGAAAAGGGATTATTAGCCAGCAGATCATGATATTGGGGTCTAAGACTGCTCTCTGGCAAGGAGCCATGATTGGACCCAAGGGAGTAGGACACACAGGTGATGCTGAAAGAGTACATAAAATCTCCAAAAAAAACCCTGAGACCACAGGGCAGCACCTCTGTAAGGCCAATGACTTGGGAGCAAGAGAGAATTCTCCCTGTTTAAAGCAATGGTCCAATGTGGTCTGTGTGAACAAGATGCAAAGGCCTTTACCCCCAGGCTCCAGTGACTTCTCATGGAAGAGAAGCTCCAGCACAGCCTGACCTCAGCAGCAGTGAACAGAGACCACAGCAGCAGCTATGGGTGAGGAATTCTTTTTACCTCGTTCAAGCACACAACACAGAAGAGACTGCTGTGAGATCTTGCAGTGTCAGAAATGAGCATGACATCTGACCTGTGGAATACCTTTGGTTTTGTCCAGTGTTGTTACTGTGGGCCTCAGTGGGAAACGACAGTGAAATGAGCCCATTGGAAACCCTTGGTTTTCTCAATTCACTACTACTCTATGATACACGTGCACACACACCATGCACAAACACACACACATAATCCATTCATTTTGCAATTCTGAAAATACCTACTAGTAAGAAGGTCTGTGCTAAGTGCTCAGGATTAAGAAGTGGGGAAGACAAGTGTGATTTCTGACCCCATGCTGCTTAGCAGCCATGTTACGTGTCAGCTTGCTCCTCCAACTGGGCCAGCCATGGTATTACACCTCCATAGCCACAGTTGATTGATCCAGAGATTCTGCAAGAAGGGATAGAGCTAATAAAATAATTTGTTACTGTTGACATGATTCAGTGTTTAGCTCTCAACTGGTATGGTCTGAAGAAGCAGAGGCTAATAGGGTAGGAGACATAGCAACATTGATTTACATGATTTATGGAATTTTTATGTGTTACTTATTTATAGCACAGGCAATTTTATTATAAAGAAGCTTTATCCACTGAAGATTTATTCATGAAAGCATTGAATTTTTAAAAACAAAATTTGGGGTTAACTAGACGTAGCCTCATCCTCACTTTCTATTCTTCTAAGGGATGTCTCTTTTCCTCAATTCTCTTGTCATTTTTCAATTCTAACTTAGTGTCACAATTTGAGGAAGGCTGGTGGCTGTCAGCTCTTGGAAAAGTCACAAACCCACAACCACAATGGTGTCTGTATCAGAGAATCAAATATTCTTTCTCTCCATTTCCAGACTAGTGTTTTCCCATCTGTTAGACCTCTAAACCAGATCCAGCTGCTTTTCTTGACACCTGTCATGTTTATTTAGAATTTGCTTTTACCAGAATCATTTCAACACAATAAAATACCAGATCTGGTTTCCATGGGCTTTTCAGAGAAAGCAATAAGCAACACTGGAGAAATAATGGAGAGAGAAGATGCCAGGCATACAAAGCACTACAAGTCAATTAACAGACTATGTGTGCAATGTTTTCTGACAGCAAGAAGCTACAAAAATTTCTTTTATTAATTTTGGCTTAATTTCCCACCCTCCTCCTTTATAGGACAGTGCTATAAAATTAAAAGTAATTCCTATTTTTGTGTGAAAGCCAATGTTTGCAATTAAGTAACATGCTCTGGACCTTGTCAGATAATGAAAAGTAAACACATGCCACTTGTGTATGTAAAGCATAATTATTCATGCACACACACATTTTACTTTCTCAAAGACAGCAAACAGCATGCTGCCTTTTATATCTTTCTGTGCACAGGGAGTTTGCTGGTACTGTATATTTTTTCCCCATTTAATTCTTAGCATTGTTCAACCAAAAGGAGATTATTAATAATTTGAGATTACAGTTTAGTAGTCTTTTCAATTTTGGTCAAAAATGCAACTGTGGAATCAGGAATCAAATTGAAAGAAAAAACATTTTATTTTATTTGTTGTAAGCAAAAATGAACACTGCTTTATAACCAAACAGAGTTTAGGTTTTAATGAGCAGAGTGCAAGATTCAATACCTTGTTCACCCTAACAATGCATCTGTTCAGAAAGTGATTAAAATCCAAAAAAGCCCAAGGGCTTCTGTGGCGTAAACACAGATTGGTCTGCAGAACTCTCGGATCTGGAACTGAGCCAAACCTTCCAGAATGCTGGCAGAAACCCCACTCAGTATCTCCCTCCAGACCAAAGGGAGAAGTAGTAAACAAACCCATCAATCACCAGCAACTGGGAAGTACTGAGATCCTTAAGTTTCAGCCACCAATATGGAAAAAAACTGATAAACTGCCAGCCATCACCCCTCCTGCTAAGCACGCATACAGATTCTTGTTTAGATGTGGACTTGCTGAAAGCACGGACTGCAGAATACTAAGAAGAAAGATGAAGACCTAACCTACCTAGGGGAAGGATACTGTCTTACTTCATTTTGTGTTACTGTAACAGAATACCTGAGACTGGGTAATTTATAATGAAATTTATCTGGCTCATGGTTCTGGGGGCTGGGAAGTTCAAGATCAAGGGGCTGCATCTGTGAGAGCCTTCTTGCTGCATTATCCCATGGTAAAAGGTTAAAGAGAATGAGAAAGAGCAAAAGACTGAATTAGCAGCCTTAATCCCTTTTATAATCAGCATTAATTCATTCATGAGGTGGAGCCCACATGACATAAACACCTCCTATTAGGCCCCACCTCCCAACACTGTTGCATTAGGGATTAAGTTTCCAACATGAGCTTTTCTGGGTGGGGCACATTCAAAGAATAGCATTCTGCCCCTGGCCCTCCAAATTTATGTTCTTCTCACATACAAATTATATTTATTCTATTCCAATAGCTCCAAAAGTCTTAATATGTTCCAGCATCAACTCAAACGTCCAAAGTCAAGATTCTCATCTGGATGAGATACGGGCAAGACTCAAGGCATGATTCATCCTGAGGCAAATTCCCTTCTAGCTATGAGCCTGTGAAATTAAATGAGTTATCTACTTTTAATATACAATGGTGGGACAGGCATAGGATAAACATTTCTATTCCAAAAGGGAGAAATAGGCAAGAAAAAAGGGGTAACTGATCCCAAGTAAGTCCAAAGCCCAAAAGGGAAAACAATACTAAATCTTAAAATGCCGTAATAATCTCCTTTGACTCCACGTCCTGCCTCCTGGGCACACTGGGGCAGGGAATGGGCTCCCATGTCCTCAGGCAGCACCACTACTATGGTTTTGCTGGACACAGGCCACACTGCAGCTGTCATGGATTGGAGTCTCGTGCCTGCAGCTCTTCCAGGCTGGAGTTAACTGGTAGCTCTACAGTTCTGGGGTCTCTGTGGCAGCCCCAACTCCACATTTTCACTGGGCAATGTCCTAGTGGAAACTTTCTGCAGTGGCTCTGCCCATGCCACAAGTCTCTGTCTAGGTCTCCAGGCTGCCCAATATATCTTTTAAAAGCTAGGTGGAGGGTGCTATGGCTCCCCAACTGTGCACTCAGAGAGATGGCACAATCTGCTCCTAGGTCTCTTTGAGCCAAGCCTGGGATAGCCAAGGAGCACTGTGCCAGAAACTTGAGTCAGCACAGGGCAACGAATGCTGAAGTCCCACTGACACCTCTTTGGAAACCTTGCCCTCAAGGTCCTAGCTTGCCTTAAAGATCTCTGAAATGGCTTCTAGGTCCTTCTCCCATTGTTTTGGTGAATAACACCTAGCTCCCTTCTATCTGTACTAATCTCTTTAGCAAAGTGCTGCTTGGGTACACCTTTGGTTTGCTCTCTTAAACATACCTTCTTACTCTACATGACCAGGCTTCAAATTTTCTAAATCTTTCCATTCTGCTTCCCTTTTAAATATAAATTCCATCTTTAAATCAGTTATTTATGGGGCCGGCCCGTGGTTCACTCGGTAGAGTGTGGTGCTGATAACACCAAGGCCATGGGTTCGGATCCCATATAGGGA
>NW_007737720.1:53119-54593 GCF_000696425.1 Galeopterus variegatus | reverse complement strand
CTCTACTCATTACCCAGTTCCAAAGCTGCTTCCACATTTTTAGATATTTGTTATAGCAACAGCCCCACTTCTCAGTACCAACTTTCTGTCTTACTCTGTTTTATGCTGCTATAACAGAGTACCAGAGACTGGGTAATTTCTAAATAACAGAGACTTATTTCTTACAGTTCTGGAGGCTAGGAAGTCCAAGGTCTAGGGAATGGCCTCTGGCAAGGCCTTCTTACTGCATCAGCGCATGGTAGAAGGTCAAAAAGAGAACAAGAGAGTGAATTCACAGCCTTAAGCCATTTCATAATTGGCATTAGTCCATTCATAAGGGTGGAGCCCTCATGAACACCTCCCATTAGGCCCCATCTCTTAACACTGTTTCATTGGGGATTAAGTTTCCACCAAATGGTTTTTGGGGGACACATTCAAATCATAGCAGATAGCACAAGTGGGATTTTTAAAAACTATTTACCATAGTTGGTTTTGTTGTTGTTGTTGTTGTTGTTAAAGTTCTAATACATTTTCCTAGGTTATTTACAACTCTAAATGGATACAATTAACATTCTGTCACTTGAGATAAGAGGATCAATTGTTTATTCATTTATAATTTCTTTTAAAAGATATTTTTCAAACACCTACTGGATTCCTGGTATCTTTTGTATTCTGAGGGAATACAACAGATGTAAAAAGTAAAGACATAAATGACTTAGTCTCTTCTTTCAAAAGCTTGTAATCTAAGTGCGTGAGTAGGGGATCTGTATTGCATGGGGCATACACACAGCTCATCTTAGACTTAAATCATTGTGTATCCAGTGCAGATGGTTATAAGAACAAATCACATCACTGTGGTACCTGACTGTAAATTGCTACCTGAGCCATCATGACACAGTTCTGCCTGTTTCCGACCCTCAGAGTAATATTGAGGCACTGCAGTAGGCTTCATAACTGAGGCTCTGTATTGAGGTCACAAAGCTTGTTCTCACCTTTTTCTCCCTACAGAGACTAAGGATAAGGGAAGGTCAACAAAAGCCACAAACTATCTTACACTGCTCCTAATAGATTTTTCTATGTGCTAATAATAAAGAGAATGCGTGTGCCTAAAGCTCTTTTCATCCTTATGTAGCTGCAGTGATTCCTATCCTGGCTGCATATCCAGTTAACCAGGGAACTTGCTCAGAGGCACACATGCTCAGGCCTCATCACCCAAGATTATGGTTTAATGCATCCTGGGTTGGACCCAAGAATCTGTATTTTTAATGAGGAACTCCAGAAAATTCCAATGTAGCCGGTCTGGGTATCCTCTAAGAGAGCCATTAACCAAAAAAAGAACAAGCCTTACAATTTATGAAGATGATAGCTGAAATATCTTTTAAAGGGATGTCAAATAATCACATAGACTGAGAGTAAAATGTTATCAGTCTTTAATAATGAGATTGATTACACTCTGGATTCTCAGCTTTGTTTTTCCCTGTAGCACTTATCACAA
>NW_007737720.1:50640-52105 GCF_000696425.1 Galeopterus variegatus | reverse complement strand
TAATGAGATTGATTACACTCTGGATTCTCAGCTTTGTTTTTCCCTGTAGCACTTATCACAATCTGATGTTATTTTGTATGTCAATTTGCTTATTTTTAAAATATTATTGGTTTTTCTTAATAAAATGAATACTCCAGAAGGGCAGTAAACTTGTCTGTTTTGTTCTCTTATCTTTCCCCTTATCTTAGGACAGCTTCTAATACACAGAAACTATTTAACAAGTAATGAATGAATGAGTAAATGAATAAATAAATGAGAAAATATTTAGGACATGCTCAAAAAAAAAAGTTGATAAATTCACAAGGAAGAGAACCTACCTATGAAAGCAGGGGCAGGAAATCCTCTTCAGGTCTTTAATTTAATCTGAATTATTTTTGTTTGTTGTTTTGATTTTTTTTATTAGCTTTACAATATACAGGAGAATTATGAACCTTATCTTCAATCTCCCTAATGTAAAAGAAAATTGAATTGATTTTGTAAATCCCAGTTAAGCAAGCTTTAATGTCCAGAAGACTCGTGTTTACATGATCGTGATGGTTAACTTTGGGTGTCGACTTGACTGGATTAAGGAATACACAGAGGACTGGTAAAGCATTGTTTTGGGGTGTGTCTGTGGTGGTTTCCAGAGGAGATTGGTATGAAAGTCTGAGTGGACAAAGTGGGGAAGATACACCCTCAGTGTGGGTGGCCACCATCCAACCAGCTGGAGACCTGGATGGAACAAAAACAGAGAAAAGGCAAGTTAGTCTCACTTTCTCCTGGATCTGGAATACACTCTTCTTCTCCTACCCTTGGATATTATAACTCCAGGGTCTCTAGTCTTTGGACTCCAGGACTTACATCAGCAGCCACTGGGGTTCTCAGGCCTTTGGACTTGTATTGAGCCACACTATCAGCATTCCAGGGTCTCCAGCTTGCAGATGGCCTGTCATGCAACTTCTCAGCCTCCATAATCATATGAGCCAATTTCCCTCATACATCCACTCTCATATACCTCTTTCTCTACCAATATATTATCTCCTACTGGTTCTGTCTCTCTGGAGAAACCTGACTAATGAAATGATCTTCCTCACTAAATAAATACTATAAGTAACTCTGTCTTAGAATCTCCTGTCAGTACCAGATTTGATGGTCAAACTCAGACCTTTCCATGCTGATGTATTACACTTGAGTTTTTCCTAGGTAATAAGTTTATAATAAGATTTAAATGATATGTAAAATCCCAGTTGGCCTCTGCCCAGCTGCCTTTATCAAGAAGAATAAGTGAGGAATCAGTTTTAGATGATCAGGAACTGGTTTAGGTGTGATAACGTGAGAAAATACTTCATGATTTTATGCACGTGAGGCAGAGCTTTTAAGAGATTATTATACTCTAGATGTTGCAAATAGAGAGAATGCACTTCAGTCTTCTCATTGTTCACAGCTGCCTGATCTTCCCCAGTTAGCCATGAATGCAAATGAGCCT
>NW_007737720.1:48875-50423 GCF_000696425.1 Galeopterus variegatus | reverse complement strand
CACTATTCAACAAGTGAGAAAACTGAGGCACAGAGAGATGAACTAATTTGCCTAACAAGAACCAACAAGAAACAAAGGCAAGATTTGATTTTAAGCAGTCTGGTTCCAGCAGCACACTGATCCTTTCTATATAATATATCGTGAGTTTAAATTGGGATTTCTATGGGTTTTCTGGCCTAATGATTTGCACTAGGGTGGAATTTACTGGTGAATCTGCTGTAGAAGATTTTTCAAGAAATATCACTAGGGAAAATGGTGGTGAGAGCCAGAGTGTGACAGCGGGCCAAAATCTAGACCCTCAGGCAATGAAGGACTAGCACATATGCATTTCCCAAGATTAGATGAGAGGTACAATCAGTTGTGTAAAGTCAGAGGAAGAAGCTAGACAGGATTGCTGGTAAGAAATAAATGAATAAAGTCAGGGAGTATCATCATTTGTATTGGAATCTGAGTATTAATTAAATCATATTTGAGGGACTCTATGATCCCTAGAATAAGCCTCCAATACTCCTTTAGGAAGATGAGCAAAGTATACCCCAAGAACTGTCCTTGGGGTAGAAGGAAGCAGAGTCAAAGGGACATAAATCTATCTCTGGTAGTAACATAAGCATTCCATTCCATTCCATTATATTCTTCTAACAATCTGTGAAGTCCAAGGTTATAAATATGTGCAGTCTCCATCGGGATAGGATTGACTTAGATGTGAAATCTTGGAAGAACATAACTCTAACCAGTTTCTCTATAATCAAAGTTTTCTTCTTCCCTTGAGTCTTCTAAATTATGTTTAATGGCTAAATCATGAGAGAGAGAGAGAGGAGGTAGCTGAACAAGCTACATACAGAAATTATTTTATGATTCTACAAAGCAAGGAGGTGGCTATGACTATAAGCATTTCTAGCAGAAACCCAGCTTCAGATATTCAGTTATCTTCCTCCTGTGAGTTTCTGGGTCATTTTGACACCAATGAGCTCCACATTAAGAACAAAAGGCCTTCCACTCTGCATGACTTTCACCTGCCAATCCCTAATGGTGCATAGCATGCAGATAGCACAGTTTTCTCAAAACTCAAGACTCATGTTTTTCAGAGAAAATGAAACTTAAAACATGTAGCCCCGTGTGTGTGTGTGTGTGTGTGTGTGTGCGCACGTGCGCACGCACATAGCATAAATGCATATATGTCTGTGTGTGTGTGTGTGCTTCATTGGAGAGGAGAAAAATGACATGGCTGAAAAAATACCTGAAGAAATAATGGCTTAAAATTCCCCAAATTTCACAAAAAGCATAAGCATACAGATTCAAGAATCTGAGTAAATCCCAAACAAATTAAACCTAAAGAAATCCACACCAAGCTATAATATAGTCAAACTTCTGAAAACTAAAGATAAGAGAAATCCTTGAAAGCAGTGAAAGTAATAACACTTTTCTTATGAGGAAGACAATATCTGAATAATAGTGAACTTCTCTTGAGAAACCATAGATACCATAGCAAGTTGCATAACATATTTCAAGTGTCAAAAGAAAAGAAATGTGAACCCAGAATCCTATAAC
>NW_007737720.1:46244-47281 GCF_000696425.1 Galeopterus variegatus | reverse complement strand
AAGTTGCATAACATATTTCAAGTGTCAAAAGAAAAGAAATGTGAACCCAGAATCCTATAACCAGTGCAAATATCCTTTAGGAATGAAGTGGAAATCAAGACATTCTCAGATGACAGAAAATGAAAGGAATTTGTCAACAGCAGACCTATCTTAGAGAAATGGCTAAAGAAAATCCTACAAACAGAAAGAAAATTATTAAAGAAAGAAACTTAGAAGACCAGGAAATAAAACTCCCTTGAGTTTTCTACGTTATGTTTAATGGCTGAAGTAAAAATTATAACACCTTCTAATTCTAGCACTGTGGCTCTATATATAGAGAGAGGTCACATTTAAGATGATTACATTATAAACAAAGAGAATAAAGGGACATAAATGGAGTTAAGTTTTCTACACTTCCCTCTAAGTGGTAAAATGACAACATCAGTAGACTGTGATAAGTTATGTGTACATGATGTAATACCTAGGACAACCACTAAGAAAGTTATACAAAAAGACACTCAAAAACACTATAGATAAATCAAAATAAAGGTTTTTTTTTCTCCCTTGCCATCCTTTCTCTTCCCTTCCTTCCCCCTCTCCAGGATGACCAGGTGCTGTCACTGGCTGCTCCAGGAAGAACGAGGGCAGAGATGTTTGGCTTTAAATCAGTCTTGCCACAGGAAAACATGTTGCAAGGGACATTTTCTGCCACCTTTTATTCATAAATTCTAGAAATATTTATTGAGTGCTGAATACTGAGCATAGTGGAAAGAATACAACAGTGAGCAGGACAGAGGTGGTCCTGCCTTTGGAAATTTTACAGTCTGGCAGGATGCTCCCAGACCTATTCCAGTCCAAAATAAGCTTTGTTTAAATGTTCAAGTAACCCATGTAAAAACAGACAGAACACACAGAAAGCAAAAAATAAAATGGCAGGTTTAAGCCCTGACATATCAATAATTAAATTAAATGTAAATGGTCTAAATACACAAATAAAAAAAAAAAAAGATTGGCAGACTGTTTAAAAATATGACCCAATTATATGCTGTTTATAAGAA
>NW_007737720.1:42734-45588 GCF_000696425.1 Galeopterus variegatus | reverse complement strand
AATAATGAATGGAAAAAGAAATATTATACAAACATAATTTGGAGGAAAGAAAAAATGATTACATTAATGTCAGCAATACTAAACTTCTGAGCAAAGAAAATTACCAGAGACAGAGAGGGATATTACATAAAGTCAAAGTTCAGTCTATCAAGAAGATGTAGCAATCCTAAATATGTATGCACCAAACAACAGAGCTGTAAAACAGGTAAAGCATAAGCCAACAAAACTGGAAAGAAATAGACAAATCCACAATTATAGCTACAGACTTCATCATTTCTCTCTCAATAATTGATAGAACTGTAAGACCCATGCACCATGCACAAATCCCACACACCAGGATGGCTCACCTCTCAAAGACCATAAGATAGAGACCGTTGCAATAAACATGAGGTTTTAATCCAGCATGCTGGGGTTGCTCCGTTTTCAGGACAGAAGCGGCCCCAGGCTTACAATACAAGCACCTTTTATACAGTTTTTCCTGAACAGACCTTTATGACAGGATGAATTGTTGGTTATCTGTGGCGCCTTTAGATTTATGGGTAGACTTTAGCAGACTGGCACCCCGATAGATCTGTGGCACCTTTAGATTTACAGGTGGGCTTTAGCAGGCTGGTACCCCCGATAAGAAATGGCACATTTCTCAATCATATATCTCCCCTGGCCAGGTGGCTCTTAGATAAGGAACTAGTCAGTTCCTGGAACTGGGTGGGGGGTCATTCCCTCCCTGGAATGTTTAGTGTGCTTGGGCCCGCCTGACCTTTATACGGCCTCTTAGAAGCTGCTTTACTTCAAGCATTTGTTACAAAACTGTGTATACTAAAATTATATTTTTCTACAATTCCCCTACAGAACAAGTAGGCAGAATATTAGCAAGGTTATAGGAGAACTCAATAATATCTTCAACCAGCAGTATCTTCATCATTTGTAGAACACTCCACTCAACCACAGCAGAATATACATTTATTTCAAGTGCCTATATTCAATTCATTTATTGCCCAGAGCCATTGTCTCACTTGATTCCATATTTTCACCTTGTGAACATTGCACAATAGTGATTAATATTATCAATAAACATTGCAATGATAATTATAGCTGCTTTGCTGCTTATGAAATTGTAAAAATTAAGGAGGCACAGTTTGAAGAATTCTTTGAATGCCTTAGACAAAAGATGCTATAGAAATGTAAAGTCAAAGTATTATTATCATTCACCTACTTCAAACAAATTATTATAGTTGAAGTGGTGCCACTAATATATGTGGTACAATAGATCCTTGTTTCTCAAAGCTATTACTAAACTACTAATGTAAATTACTAAGATGTAAACAAATAGAACCATAAATATAGAATGCTTATTTACAAACTCTAAGATTTACTGTCTTTACAACATAAAGGTATTCTGGGTATATTAAGGACATTTAAGTTTGACGAATGTACCAAAGTGCTCTTTGAGCACTACAAATTTCCCTAGACCATTTAGACCTTGTCTTCAAGGAAGTGAGTTGATAAATCTACACCAAGTAGTACTGTATGTGACAGCTTCAGCTGTAGGAACAAATATCTCCAATAGCTCAGCAACTTACACATACGCATTGACTCCTCATGTTACTTGAAGACTCTGAGGAGGTTGGGCCCTGCTGAACTTAGGTGGTCCCAGCAGGCTTCATGTGTATTCTCATTCCAAAACTCAGGTTGAAGGAATAGCCACTATCTAAGACCTGCAATTCCCTGCAATAGTAAAGGGCAGGAGGCAGAGGGCCCAAGGCAAAGACCCTGATTACATTTAAGCTAATTTGAATGAGATAACAGTCATATCACTCACATCTCATTGATGAAAGCATGTGATAGAAAGGAAACAATGGGGAATAATCAAACCTCCACAGTACTATGTGGCAGTGATATCTCCCATGACCTCTGACAATTCTTCAGACACAGTAGGATCTAAAGCTAGATAGTACCCTCTTCTACACCTTCCTCTTGTAGAATGGTGTGCAACTGTTTATAATGCCATGTGAGTGCTTTAATCCTACTGTGAGGAACCCAGACTTCTTCCTCCAGATATCCTTTTTACTAGCCTTCTTAGGGACATTAGGGAGTGTCAAGCTCTTTTACTTGCCCTTTGTCCTGCCAACTGGGCCAATAGTCAAGCTAGGGCTGGGTCTGGAGCTCACAGACCCCTCAAGCCTGTTCATAGACTGGGTCACAAACCATTCACACGTCAGGCTGAGTCACCTCACACGCAGGTCTATGAGCTTGGTAACCAGGCAAAACATCCTTGGAGCCTAACGTTCGAGAGCATGGCTGCACAGAGCAGACACCTGAGGCAGTAGACACCAGCCAAGGTGGCAGTGCCGTGCATGCATACTAACTCCACCCACACATAACTCATTTACAAAGAATGTGCTGCACTACCCCCAACCAGACCTAAGGCTCAAGGGGGCCTGATTAAATTATTCTATTTGCCCAACAATCCACACCTTCAGGGTCCCTCACCATACAATCGACGTGTTCAGAATATTCCATGATGTTCCCTTAGTGAGGATAAATGACGCTTACATTTATATAACCTATTGTCCATTCAATATGTCTTAAGGCTCGTATCTCTGTGCTTTTAACTATTAGCTGCATACATCCAGTTAGTAATCACCATTGGTGTGATCCTCCATGCAAATCCTGCAGTCATACTGATGGAAAGTTCAATGCACATTCAGTAGGCTGACACACTGATCATACAACTCTGGTGCAGTGCCTGCAGCCAGAATACTATGGGTGAAAAGACAGAAAAGTTATTGGTACCTATATGTGAAGTTCTTGCCCCTCTGGTAAGTTACATGCCAGTTTGCCATCCTGAGAAAGG
>NW_007737720.1:35531-42005 GCF_000696425.1 Galeopterus variegatus | reverse complement strand
AGTAAGAGAATATTTCCATTCTTGCCATATCCTGGCTTCAAAAGCTTATCTTTAGTAGTGACTTGCAGCTGTATAGGTGCTGCAGCCCTATGCAACAGAATTTCCACTGGAGAGGGTCTGCCCTTGTGGGGTCTCTCATTTAGAATCCTGACTGTTGTCCATAACCACCATGTCCATCCCTTCAGGGATGGGGGTTGGGTAGATAGCCTTAGTCCCTTTTTTAAAAGGCTATTGTACCATTCAATCATTTTCACTGCCTGGGGATGAAATGGCACATGTAACTTCCACAGAATAGACAACTTGGAGGCCCACCCATGAACCCCATGTCCAGTAAAGTGGGTTCTGTTATCAGTCTCTATGACTACAGGCTGGCCGTACATGGATGTAAGGCTATTCAATGCCTTCACAGTGTTTACCTAGTCTGGGGCATTACAAAGCCATACAAACAGAAGACCAGTAGCTGTATCAACAGCTGTGAAGATGTATCTGAAATTCTCTGACCTTGGCAGTGGTCCGACAAAGTCCACTTGCCATTGAGTTGGGGGCACCCTTTCTCGAGTTATTTGCCCATATGTATGGGGCATCTGCCGGGGGTGTGGACTCTCTTGAGCACATGCTGGACAAGCATGACAGGCATTCACTACATCTTCCCATTTTATAGGCAAGGCCCATCTTTGAGCCACCATCCACATGGTTTTACTACCAGCATGCTGCATTCATTGATGTAACCACTGGGCTACATCAGTAGCTGGAGCTCTCTCCAGCCATCTTAACCTTAGCCAAGGCATCTACTTCATCATTTCCTGGACTGGCTAAGGGGAAGTGTCCTGTGATGTGGAAAACAGTTCCTTCTTTCTCATGCCCCAATTCTCATAACTCTTACCACATGGTTTGTCCCCACAGTGGTTGGTGGCCTACCATCCACCATTGATACTTCCAAGTAGAAACCCAAAGGGTTAAACCTTTATACACAGCCCAGCTGTCAGTACAGATGGTTAATGGCCCAGACTCATTTTTTATCACCATCCATACTGCTCTCAATTCAGCCCATTGACTGCTTTGCCCTATGCCATTTTCATACCACATGGTATCTGTTAAGGAATGGACAGCAACAGCTGTCCATGATGCTAAAGGTCCCATGCTCGAGCCATCTCTATACCAAGCTTGCTCTGTGATAGATCCCTGTCCCTCATGGTAAGGTGTAGTCTCCACCTCCATGGGTAACAGTTGCGCCAAAGTTTCCTCCACAATCTCTACTGGGCCTAGCGCAGTCTGCAACTCTTTGGACAGAGGATTTGTTGACACAGTGCTCCTTTGTTATATATATGCTCCCCATTTAGATAGAGTGGGAGCTACACCCATTTTAGGGTTGGTGGCCCATGTATGCAGCCAACCTGTTATGGGGTATGTTGTCCTTACTACGACTTGGCAGTTCCTGTGATAGCTTCAGTGGCTATCAAGGCAGTATACACAGCTGCTAAATGCTTTTTTATTAGGGTGTGATGCACTTCAGTGCCCTTCCAGAGCTGAGACCAGAATCCTACAGGTGTGCAGAATCAGTCTTGTCTCTGCCACAAACCCCATCCTAACCCCTCCTGGATTATATGTATGTCTAACTCAAAAGGCTTAGTGGGGTCGGCCACTTGTAAAGCCTGTACTTGCTGCATTGCCCTTTTTGTAGCCCAGTAAGCCTGTTCTACTTCCTCAGTCAAATCCGAGAGGGCTCCTTTCTTCGTTAATGCATATAATGGGTGTGCCATTTGGGCCATATGGGGTACAAAAGCTCTCCAATACCCCAAAAGTCCCAAATATGTCTGTAGCTGAGCTACAGTTGTGGGCTGAGGGGATGCCTGTATCTTATCTGTAACAGCTTCTGGGATGACCCTCATCTTACCTGACCAGACCGCTCCTAGGAATTTGACTGACAGCCCAGTCCTTGCACTTTGGCTGTGTTCACCACCCACCCACATTGTTCCAAATGACTTAGCAGCATTGGAGCTGCCTGGGTTAAATCTGCAAGAGAATCAGTTTAGTAACACATCATCAATGTAATAAAACATTGTAAGCATGCTGGGCCTAATCCATTTGGCTAAGTCCCCAGCCACCAGACCATGACAGATGGTTGGGCTACACAGATAACCCTGGGGCAATACTTGAAAGGTCCACTGTCTTCCTTCCCAGGTGAAGGTGAACTGATCTCGGCTATCAGCTGAGATTGGAATAGAGAAAAAAGCATTTGCAAGGTCCAATACATAATGATAAGTTCCCAGCTGAGTTGTCAGCTGATCCATCAAGTCCTGAACTGAAGGCACAGCTGCATGCAAGGAAGCACTACTTTGTTCAGTTCTCTATAGTCTACAGTCATTCTCCAGGTACCATCAGGCTTTTTCACTGGCCATACCAGAGCATTAAATGGGCTCTGGGCTGGATGAATAATGCCAACTTTCTCTAATTCCAGTATAGTGGCACTTATCTCTGCGTGTCCTCCTGGTAGGTGATACTGCTTTACATTAACTACACGTCTTGGCTTGGGTAACACCTGTGGGCCATGTTTAGCATGTCCTCATAACAAAGGCTTTACTGTCCGTATTCACAGCCGAAACTCTCCAACTGTTGTTTGCAGGTGCAAACCATAAAGTACATCCATACCCAAGATGTATTCAGCTACAGGAGATATAGATAAAGTATATACATGAGGGGGTAATCTTTCTATGCCCAATGGCAATGACACAGCTTTGACCTCAGTAGTATGTCCTCCATATCCATGTATATGAACTGTGGCCCCTGTAAACTTACCTGGATTGCCATATATCAGACTACATTCTGCGCCTGTGCCCACCAATGCCAAAACGTGCTGTACTTTTGTCCTTGACCAATATATTGCCAATTCAACATGAGGCCTCCAGTCCTTGCCTGCCCCCAAAGGATGACCACCTTGGCCTGCTCCCTAATCAAAATGAAACAGTTCATCCACCTCCTCAGGAGCAACCAAAAAGTCCTTTAAATCCACTGAACATTCCTTGCTACCTGTTTCCGGACGTTTAGTAAAACGCTGTTCAGGGCACAATTGCTCCCACAAGGCAAACAGAACTGCATTTAGGTAACGGTCAATTTTCTTTTTATCAACCCCTGCTGCAAGCAAGTCAAGCCACATCTGCTTATGGCTAGTCTTGCTTGGTCCCTTTGGGATAAAATCCCAAGTATTTCTTGGGGGTTTGGTCTTAGCCACCTTTCTTACCCCTTTTACTTGTCTTCTATCCTCTACTTCACCCAAGCTGGCTGTCATGGTTATTACCTCATGTATAGGACGACAAATGTATGGGGCCAGTATGGCCATCAGTGACCCAAAGGACATTGATGGGGCATTTTGCAGCACTATGTCTCTCATGCTGTCTGTAAAATTTTCATCATCCGGGCCATGAGTGTTCACATTAAACATGGACTGCCACATTCCCAGCTCCCCAATGATTTGGACCAACTCAGCATACATTTGCCATTTACTAACAATCTCAGGCAGTTCTCCAGCATTTGCCCACACAGTTCAGGCAGCTGCATTCACCCAGTCCATCAAGGGGTGATTACCTCACCCTTGTGCATACCTGAGGCTATTCTGCAGCCGCTGCCTCAGGGATTGGTGTATGGTAATGGAGGCCAACTTCTCCACCTCCTCACCAGAGCACATCACACTATCCACCCCTAGGTCCCATAACCACAACAGCCAAGCAGCCAGGGGCTCCCCATGGTTCTACTGGAACTGTCTCCCCAAGTCAACCAGTTCAACCTGGGTATATGGGACATAGGTGGTGTGACCTGTGAATCACACACTGGTTGTCCATCTGGTCCCATAGGCTGCTCGTGTTTCATTTTCTGATGCACAACAGGTCATGCCTGGAGATGCACTGTCTCTCCCAACTCATCACTAGGCTGGTCATCTTCCCTAGTGTGAGAGGCAGGGGTGCCTAGTCGCTGCACATCATCCTTCGGGACATTTATCCATGCTTGCAACAACTCTGCTTTCTGCTTCGTATCTGCCAGTAGCTGCACGTCATCTGCCAACAACTTTGCTTTCTGCCACAAATCTCCATCAATTTGCAGCATAGTGAGCAGTAGCCAGGCTCTGGTCAACAGAAAAGTGGCCACTGGGCACCACATGCTCAAGGACAGCTACATTTCCTCCTTCTCCCAAGGGGTTTTCTGCCATAGTGCCTGGTCTATGCTGCCTTGCAATGCAGTGAGCAGCAACCAGATCCTGGTCAACCGGAAGGTGGCCATAGGGTGGAGCATATTCCTAAGTAGCCACATTTTCTCCTTCTTCCAAGGGCTTTTGGCTCCTGTACCTGCTCAGGATCCTGTTGCAGACTACACCAATTGTCAGGCTATTTTACCGGTCCTCTGACCTGCTGACTGGGCCAATTGTTGAGCTAGGGCTGGGTCTGGAGCTCACAGACCCCTCAAGCCCATTCGCAGACTGGGTCACAAACCCTTCACATGCCAGGCTGGGTCACCAGACCCCTCACATGCAGGTCTATGAGCTAGGTAACTGGCCAAAAGGTCCTTGGAGCCATAGGTTCGAGAGCATGGCTGCACAGAGTGGACACCCGAGGCAGTAGATGCCAGCCAAGGTGGCGGCGCCGTGCATGCACACTAACTCCACCCACACACAATTCATTGACAAAGAATGTGTCACACCACCCCAACCAGACCTAAGTCATGAGGGGGCCTGATTAAATTATTCTATTTTCCCAGCAGGGAGCTTGTGCCATTCACATTCGGATGGATTGCTATGACAACCTAGATCTCCTACGATTGGTACAAAGATTCAACCATACCAAGGCCCTAGGATACACTACTTCAATCCATTATTATTCATTTTATTTTTTTATCTGATATGCAAATTTAAAAGATTTTATTAATTTTAATTACTCTTTCAAATTATATGATACTCCCCATTAAAGTAATAAACAGTCACATAATAAGCACTCATATATAAAGTATAAGCTTGTAACACGAAACTGTCAAGACTATTTGTTGGGCTGGCTGGTTAGCTCAATTGGTTAGACTGCCACCTTGTAACACCAAGGTAAAGGGTTCAGATCCCCATACTGGCCAGCCACCCCCACCCCACAACCCCCCCAAAAAGACTGTTCATTTGAGAATTGATTTTTCTCTCCTCAAAATTTATTTAAGTATGTCTACAGTATGCATTATATGCTAGATGCTAAGCATTTTACACATACTAACTTATTTAATCCTTACCACAACACTATAAGGTAAATACTATCATTTTCACCCCTATTTTATAGATAAGGAAACTGAGGATCAGAAATAACTTGTTCAAGATAACACACCAGGTAGCTGGTGGAGCTGGGATTCAAATCCAGGCAGTCTGGCTCCAGAGTTCACACTCTTATCCATCATGTTGTTTTGTCCTCTTCACTCAGAATTTTCTTTCTTCTGTGAGACTCTACATTTAATTTCCAGGCAAAGGTGTCATTCACTATACTGTTTTAAACTTTAAACCACTGCGTTTCCTCAGACTCCTCATTAGAAAAATCAGTGTAAACATAATGGAGTTTATACTTGCATGACACTTCACAATTAACCATGCTGAAATCCAAGGATGTTAAAAGGGACTTGCCTAAAGTTACATGCCTAGCAGGTGGCAGTTAGAACTTCTTGAAGACGTGAATCTGTATTACCCACATGTGAACTGCCCAATCCTCCTTCCATTGTATGTGAGGCAGTGAATGCCCTTACTGTACAAGTCATCTTTTCTCTGAACCAACACCTCTTCCTCAGTTGACAGTCCACTTCTATTTTACAACCTAGAATTTTAAAACTTTTCCTTCTTGCTCTCTTTTCAAACACACCACCCAAAGCTGAATATTAAAACAAAACAAAACAGAAAAACCCACTGTGCTATTTTTATAAAGATAATAGCTTAAAATAAATGAAACATGTATTTCAACACCCTGTTAAAGATTATAGTTTCAAATTTTTCCATTTTCAAATCTCTTCTATGAGTAGCTCCTGGAAGTAAAAGAATAAAATTTTAGTTGTGGAAGGTGACTAACTCCATGGCTGAGGAAGTTAGCAAACAATGACACCGTGAAAAGAAATACACAGAAGAGGGAGAAGAAAAGGAGGATGAGCAAAAATATAGCTGGAAAAGCTCTAGACCATGTAATTAATTCCTCTGTATTCAAGAATTGCCTCCAGGTGGATATGATTACTAATTTTTTTGGCATGTGAAATGATTGGGTGAACTTACCAACTATATATATATATATACATATGTATACTGTCTTTTCAGCATTATGCCAGTTTTGATGCAAATCATCACCTTTGATCAATAATGGCATCTTTCTGTGGCACGACAAAGTTTTATGACCTTGGAACCAAACAACTGTGATCCAGGCCTCTGCTGGCCTGTTTCACTGATGCACTTCATATTTTGACCTATCCTTCTCAGCT
>NW_007737720.1:32045-34501 GCF_000696425.1 Galeopterus variegatus | reverse complement strand
TGCTGTATTCTTGAAATAATCATATGTTAATGGCATATGTCTTTATCATAAATATTATTTTCTAAAAGTCTTGAATAAGACTTAATCTTGCTTACAAGGCTTATGAATTTCACATACGTTTGAGAAATCCATAGATAATATCTTCTATCATACTTGTAGTAATCAATTATGGCTGCCGTCTATTGAATATTTATGATATGCCAGACACAATGCTTAGTACATTCCTCACAACAACCCTGCTATGGGTCAAACGTGTCCCCAGAAAGTTCGTGTGCTGGAACTTGATCCGCACTTGTAACAGTGTTAAGAGGGTGGGAAATCCAATTACAATATTTGAAAGGTGAGGCCTTTGAGAGGTGATTAGATTGTAAACATTACACTCTTGTGAATGGATTAATCCACTCATGGAGTGATGAGTATCATGGGTGTGGACTGGTGGCTTTATAAGGAGCACATGAGAGAGCTCTTGCTATTCTTGCCATGTGATACCCTGTGCTGCTGTATAGAGTCACCACCAGCACGGCCCTCACCAGATGTGTCCCCTGGACCACGGACTTCCCAACTTCCAAAACTAAGAAACAAATTTCATTTCTTTATAAATTACTCAGTTTCAGGTATTTTGTTATAAGCAACAGAAACAGACTAATACAAACCCTGTAAAGTAGGTACTATTGTCTCCATTTTACACATGAGAAAACTGAGGTTCAAAATGACTGAGTAAGCAGCCCAAAGTCATAGAAAGTGGTGCTGCCTAGGGTTACACCCAGGTTTGTCTGACTTCAAAGTCCCTGCTTTTTATTAATCACTGTGCTACAGAGACTCTATGCTCCAGAAACAGAGGCTGGGCTATAGAAACAGAGGCTATCTCTGTTTTATTGTCTTTGGCAATAAAAATATAAACATGCTCCTATTAAATTTACTAATAAAGTCTTTGTATTCATAAACACTAATATAATTCCCAAAACTCAGATTAGATTTAATAAGGACCATGGATACAGATTAGATGTGTCTTATGTGCTCTCTTTCATCAAAATATCCATAATGATAAAATAGAGAAACAAAAACTGATAGCAAAAAAAAGAAGAAAAAAAAAGACATATCAAATTATCTGGGCAATTTCCCCTAAATGCATTGTCAGTGAGGATAGATTAAAAAGCAACTTATTGGACTCTGTATCATATCATCTAACTGAAAACCAAAAGATGTTCACACACATACACACACACATACAAACACACACACACACAAACACACACAAAGGAAAAGTCTGACTCATTTTCCTTTTTACACACATCTCCAGAATATAGAGGCTGGAATCTTTAAAAAAAGAAATGGCAAACAATTATTTTCAGAAGTAACCAGAATCTTGGGCTGACTGGTTAGCTCACTTGGGAGATCATGGTGCTGGTAACACCAAGGTCAAGGGTTCAGATTCCCATACAGGCTGCCAAAAACAAACAAAATCCCAAAACACTTTTGATCCCTGTACTAGCCGCCCCCCAACACTCCTTAAAAAAGAAGTAACCAGAGTGCTGCGCTCCCCTTACATCATCTCCACCAGCTCTTTTCTCTTTTTATTTTCCTATTCCATCAGTAGGAAGTAGAGAGGAGAACTAAGATAGTATCATAGGATGTTTTGTATTTGTAAGAACAAATACGAACAGACTCAGGAGAGCTGAAAGTGCTGAGATGGGAGTGCTCGTTCATATACGCTAAGAGTGCTGAGACGGGAGTGCTCCTTCATATATGACACTGCTCGAAGAGCTTCAGCTGGCTCCCTAGCACGGCCAAAAGCACAGATTCACTTTAGTACTAGCACAGCCATAGTTGATAGATGCCAGTCAGGCATTACAAACAGATAAAAGTAAAATGCTACATCCCGATCATTAGATTTAGATCTGAAAGAGAAAAACTGCCTGAGCCCAAATGAACAACAAAGAAGACTAAGGAAACTAAACTTTGTTGAAATATGCCATCCTGGACAGCTTTCCCCCTAGTTAGTCAGAGTGACAAGGAAATAAACAATGGAGCCTACTAAAACACAAGAGAAAGAAAACATGGGTGGGGGATGGGGAGTAATGGGAGAAGAGATTCCCTAAAGACTAAAAGGGAAGTCATGGCTGAAAATTCTTTTCTTTAAAATTATTTGAGAATTTTCCAAGACTCAATCTCATGACAAAGATCTAAGAGCCTCTATAAAACAGGAGCAGGCATCCCTGCAAAATAAAAAAGGCTGAAATAAAGGCACAGAAACAACGGATATTGGATAAAATGAGAAAAGAATGCAATAGCATAATGAAAATCTGCTCTGGATACAGTAAAAGATAGAATAGACACTACAAAGAATTAAGAAAATTATGTGGAATAACAAATTTGAAAAACCCATGTGGATCATAGAAGGAAAGAACAAAGAGACAGCACAAAAAAGAACAAAACAAGTAGGAAGAAGAGAAAGT
>NW_007737720.1:28479-31714 GCF_000696425.1 Galeopterus variegatus | reverse complement strand
AGAAGGAAAGAACAAAGAGACAGCACAAAAAAGAACAAAACAAGTAGGAAGAAGAGAAAGTGTGTCCACCCTAGGACTTAAAGGTGTCTGTGAAGGAGAAATAAGAATATTCTGAATAAAAGAAATTTAAGTGAGACTACTCTGAACAGAAGTATTAATTTAAGACAGTGTCAAAAATGTTACAGAAATGAAGAAAAATCTGATTCTTATGGAGCTTTCATTTGCCATATTCTAGTTTCAGTTATTATTTATTTGAGAAGCAATATAAAGACATTCTAAGATATATTCTTTCTGTTGACAGATCCCTACTCAAATATGCTCATGCAAACAGGAAAGTTTTATGAAAAGGTAATTAGGGATCAAGCACAACCACATTAAGGAACGTCATGGGAACAGCTGGCCTCAGGAATAACTGCAGCATCAAATGCAGTCAGCAGCGCTTTCTCCACCCTCACCTCTGCGTCTTTTAGTATTTGGGCCTCATTCTTCTCACAGAGTGCAGAATAATTTTCATCATGTGGCAGAAAACTTGGCTGTCAACAGTCCTGAGCCACAGGGATGGACTCAGATTGAGTCAGGTGCCCAATCTGGCACCAATAACTGTCGTCAGAGATAAGTACATACAGCAGCTCCCAAGCAACCATATGAGTGGCAGATTGTATTACCAATTCCCAGAAGAATGATAATCCCAGAAGAGGTAGTTGGAATAGGGCATTCAAACCAAACAGTAGGTGCTCTTAAAGATTTCAAAATACCACTACCAGCTTATAGCAAGATACTAGATGTGAAAGAACGACATAAATCAGAATTAGAAAACCTCAGATTGAACTCAGGAAAAAAATTGAAAAGAAAAAATGATTTCAGAAGTAAAGACTAAATAGAAAGGATTACAAGAATAAATGTATTCATATGTACTGGTATTCAACTCTATACCCCACCAATATGTATAATCAATATGTTTCAATAAAAAAAAAAAGAGTGAATGTATGCAGCAATTAATGCCTTAACAGTACTAGAAAGTGAAAGTAGGAAAAATGTTTTAATCAAAAGACATAAAGAAGGAAACAGAAAGGATTCAAGAGAAATTGGCGATAGGAGTCCCTGGATTAAAAACAAAACAAACAAACAAACAAACTAAAAACAAGGAAACTAAACAAATACAAAAAAAAAAATCTATAATTCAAGAACACTTCCTGGATTTTTTTTTTTTCCCCTTTGGCTACCTGACAGTATAGGGATCAAACTCTGGACCTTGGTGTTATCAGCACCATACTCTAACCAAATGAGCTAACCTGCCAGCCCTGAAACTATATTTTGAAAGCACGTAACAATGTACTTGAGAATATCAACCTGAAAAAGCTAACCCCAAGACATATTTTAGTAAAATTATAAAACATTTGGTAAAAAAAAGAAAGAATTCTTTGGGCATCTAGGCAAAAAGAACAAATGATTTATAACCCAAGAGAAAATAGATTTGTTTTTCAAAAGCAACACTTTATGCCAGAAGAAAATGTAGTAACATTGCCGAGCTCTTTTACCTGCCCATACTCCTGCTGACTATGCCAACTGTTGAGCTAGGGCTGGGTCTGGAGCTCACAGACCCCTCAAGCCCGTTCACAGACTGGGTCACAAACCCTTCACATGCCAGGCTGGGTCACCAGACCCCTCACACACCAGGCTGTGTCACCAGCCCCCTCACACGCAGGTCTGTGAGCTAGGTAACCGGCAAACAGGTCCTTGGAAGCCGTAGGTTGGAGAGCATGGCCATGCGTGGCGGCTGCCTGAGGCACTCATTTTATCTTAGTATATATGGGTATGGGTTTGTATGCATGTGTTTTAGTCTGTTTCTGTTGCTTATAACAAAATACACGGAAGTGAGTGATTTATGATGAAAATGAAATTTCTTGCTTACAGTTTCTGAGGCTGGGAAGACCAAAATCCAGGGAACACATCTGGTGAGAGCCTTGGTGGTGGTGACAGTGACAGCAGAGTATCACACTGTGAAAATGGTGGAACAGGGAGAGAGTAATCTCTCATATGCTCTTCTTTTAAAGCCCTCGAAACCACATCCCTGACCACTATAATTAATCCATTCACTAGGCATGGTTCAACAATCTAATCACCTCTTCAATGCCTTGCCTTTCAATTACCATGCTAGGATTTTACATCCTCAGCAATTACAGTAGGAATTAAGCTTCCATGAGGTTGGGGGTACATCCAATCTACAGCAGCATGTGTGTATGTTTTTCTGTATTTCTTAGATCTATTCACTGAAGAGGTCTAGAAACAACGGCCCAGTAGCAAGGAGCTCATCATGTACCCATGTGTTCTTGAAATATAATCTCCCACTAAATAAAGCAGGCCTTTTTTGACAAATAGCTTATTTCAGGTAGGGGGCAGGACAAGTACAACATGAGCCTAGAGCAACTTGTCATACTAAATAGCAACCAGAAGTCCTGATCAGAGGTTAGAAAATAATGAAGATTTCTCTTATTAACTGATCTTAGCTTTCTTCTATATTTTTCTTAGAGCAAAAGATGTCCAGCCTTCCTCTAGATCCTGGCTAGATCTTTCCTAGTTTTCCTGCCACTTTACCTCCTCAGTTTGGCACATTTTCATATTTCAAAATTCCCTGATCTTGAATAATTGGATGTCTAAATTATTTCTGATACTTATAAGGTTATCCCTAACATGAGTTTCTTTACAAGCTGCCATACAAAGTTTGGGCCATTTTTTAGACATAGAGGATTTTCTATTTATAGTAACTTCTATTCATCTCTCAAGGTCATTAGGGCTTGACCTTACCCAGATCTAGGAAACCCAGTTCACACTTATCTACCTCACCTTTAAGAATAAATTACTAACCTGCTTCTCTGGATCACGCTCTGAAAATTGCTGTTGAGAAAAATGAGTCAGATATCAGTACTCCTCTCAGAGTTGCAGCCCTAAAAGGGCCATAGGGATATAAAAGGAGCCTCAAGAGCCATGTTTAACCTAAAAATAACATCAATAATAGCAATGAGGGCAGCTAATGTTGCTGGGCACTTGCTATGCTCCAGACACTGTGCTGGGCTCTTCACATACATTATTTTATTTAATCCTCCCAAGACCTCCATGATGGTGATACTATCATGATCCCCATATTTTGTAGATGAGGAGCAGAGGCACACAGAATTTGGGTAGCTTGATTGTTTTACTAATTAACAAATTTGTTTCGGTTTCATAAAAAAAAAAA
>NW_007737720.1:21056-27337 GCF_000696425.1 Galeopterus variegatus | reverse complement strand
AAGAAAGTGCTGCAGGAAAGGCACAAAAGCCAACTTGGAGCCTTCTGCCCTATTCACCTATAGAAGCAAAAGTCTTAAGGTGCTGGGAGAAAAGCAGCAAACCTTATTATCTGTAAGGCATAAGTTAATACCCCTTATGGCTGGGAACAACAACAAAAATTTTAAAAGCCTGCAACCTCTGGTAAAGGTGTAAGAATGCAATTAAATTTCTCCAAAAACAGGAGGAGGTGCAGCACTCCTGAGAAGATCAAGGGACCAAAGCCAACAAAAAACAACAAAACCCTACACCAAGTCAACTCCTAACTAGATTAACTCAACTTGCTACGCTAAAGTCTAGTAATACATGTAGTATGCCCATTTCCAAGCATAGTACTATTTACCTTGGACTGTACTGTTCTATATAAAATGTTGGGCTTTCAACCAAAAATGTCAAGGTACACAAAGAAGCAAAGGAAAATAGCTCACCATCAAGAGATAAAGCAATCAGCAGAACCAGACTGAGTATGACACACTGGTGTAATATCAGACAGGGAATCTTAAATAACTCTGATTATTCAGTAAAGTCTCAAGTGGAAAACATGGATAACAGGTGTGATCAGATGAGCAAAATTAGCAGAAAGATGGACACGATAAGGAGGATTCAAATGGAAAGTGAGAAGAAAAGAAAAAAAACTTTAACAGAGATGAAGAATGTCTTTGATTGACTCATCAATAGATCAACACAACTGAGGAAAAATATTAGCAAACTTGAAAATATGTCCATAGAAATTTCCCAAACCAAAACACAAAGAGAAAAAAATAGAATTAAAAAAAAAAAAAAAACAGAGAACCAAGAGCTGGTGGAAAATATCAAACAGTATAACAAGTGTGTAATTGAATCCCAGGAATAAAAGATGAGAAGAGGGCAGAAGAAAAATTTGCAGAGGTAATGGCAAAAAAAATTTCAAAGTTATTAAAAGATTTAAAATATTACTGTATTAGTCTGTTTAGTGTTNTAACAGAATACCTGAGACTGGGTAATTTATAAAGAACAGAGGTTTATTTGGCTTACAATTCAGGGACAGCTGTATTTGGTGCAGGCCTCAGGCTGCTTTTACTCATGGTGGAAGGTGATAGGCAGCAGCCAGTAGGTACAAGCAGATCACATGGTGAGAGGAAGCGAGACAGGATTTTTTAAACAACCAGCTCTCACAGGAACTAATCAAGTGAGAACTCACTCATTACTCCCCACACCTAAGGAGAGTATTAATTCATTCATGAGGGATTCATCCCTGTGACTCAAACAGCTTCCAGCCCTGCCACATTGGGGATCAGATTTCCACATGAGTTTTGACAGGGACAACACAACCAAACTCTATCAATTACATACCCAAGAAGTTCAAAGAATACTGAGCAAGATAAACCAAAACAACAACAAACAAAATAAAACAAAAAACAAAACCCTAGACACATTATATTCAAATGGCTGAAAAAAGAAAAATAAAGAGAAAATCTTGAGGGCAGCTAGTGTAAAAAGTCACATTATGTATGGAAGAACAAAGATTAGGATTACAGTAGACAGAAATTAAGCAAGCCTGTAGAAAATGGAATGACAACTTTAAAGTGATGAAAGAAATGAAATACTGTCACCATAAAATTCTATATCCTGTGAAAATATCTTTCAAGAGTGAAGTTAATTAGTTATAAATAACTGACTGGCAGTTGACCTTCCCCACGGGTTTTTTACTTATAAACCATCACTTTGACCAAAATTAGCATATGTCATATATTCAGGCTAAAGAAAATGTTCTCAGTGGGGGAAAATTATGATTGCTTTTCTCTCATCATTGCAGTAGCATAGGGTTCATCCTCTACCAATGGAGTATTTTTTTTGTATTTGTAAAGGTCAGAGGAGAATTCTGTATAAAATCTTCAAAACGATTATGAGAATAAGCCATGTATATCTAAGACCTTAAAGCAAATCACCACACCTTTCCTATTCAATTAAAGGCCTAAGAGATAATGTGCATGGCCAGAAGTCAACATTTAATCATCTGAAAGTAGATTTGTAAATTGAGTCTCCTAGTAGACTCAGTTATTCATCTCCAACTCTGTCAATTACCTATTGTGAGACAGGACTCAAATGCCCTCAAGTCTACCTTATATCCTCTGCTTACTTGGTATGATGGTTAATTTTATGTGTCAAATTGACTGAGCCAGGGGTACCTGGATATTTAGTTAAACATTATTCTGGGTGTTTCTGTGAGAGTTTTTGTATGAAATTAAATTTAAATTAGTGAACTGAATAAAAGTAGATTGCCCTCCCTAATGTGGTGGGCCTCATTCAATGTGCTGAAGGCCTGAATAGAACAAAAGACTAACCCTGCATGCCTCAAGTAAGACAGAATTCTCCTGACTGATGGTCTTCATACTGAAGCATCAGTTCTCCCTTGTTCTACAGCATCTTACTCTTCAGACTCAAACGGGGACATTGACTCTGCAGACTCTGAACTTGCATAATCATGTGAGCTAATTCCTTATAATAAATCTTCATACATACACACAGGGTGGTTCTGGTTCTCTGGAACACCCTGACTAAAACGCCTGGGAACTTGACTGAACCAGCTCCGATGAATGGTTTGAAGAGTCCCTCCTCTAGTTAATATTGTTTCTCATCCACACCAGAAAGAACACTGCTCTTCTTTTTAATGACATCTTAATAATAAACCCTTTTTATTTTTTTATAAAAAAAGATGACTGATAAGGGGATCTTAACCCTTGGCTTGGTGGTGTCAGCACCACGCTCTCCCAAGTGAGCCATGGGCCAGCCCTAAACCCTTTTAAAATAAGATAATAAATGTCAAAAGAGGATAGTTGATAAGTAAAAATCTACATTTACTCTAAGTGGTTTGGAACTAAATAATGTAACACAAAAGCACATAAAAAAAGAGATGTTATTTCCATAAAATGTCACCTTAGTAGAGGATTATGCAGCACTTTTGTGGAACTGCTGATCATAATGATGATGATGATGACAGTGATAAAGATTATGATAATGATGGTGTGGGTGGCTAAGACCTAAAGTCTCCAGGGCATTTTTTTCTCAAAGTATTTTTTATCAGTATCCTAACAAAGTACTGACAAGCACGAGAATGAACAGAACAAATCCCCTTAAGTAACAATTACCCGATTACTAGTTTTATCCCAAATATTCTTGCATGGAAAATTACTTATTCTGTAAAATATTGGTCAGTGAACTTAACTTGAACTCTCACTTAAGTGTGAAGATTAGTTAGGAGATTTACTTTGACAAATTTGTGTAATTGGCTGGGTATTTCTTTACTGTTGATTATTTTAATATTTCATGGCAATATTCCCAGCTCTGGGTTTTCACCAGTGTAGAAATACAATTTTCCACTGAAAAGAAGAAAGAGTACCTGATCTGTGGCTATGTTTCTTGTCTTATGTAGAGCCTTTATTCTGAATCGACAAAAGTAAATCAGAATATGTCTGCATAATTAACTTTTGCTTTGTTTTTAAGGAGAAAATTGCTATAAATGCATGAACATTTTGCTAAGTATCTCAGTCATTTCCACAATATTCACAGAAAGCTTAATGAGATTCCAACCATGAATGTAGGGATAATGGTCAACATAATTATGTCTGTTAGTTACACCAATTATCCCTTCCTATCTTCACATGAAAGTGTAAAGATGATGGGATTAAATTTTTAAAAACTGAATTCCGTCACCAAACTTTTATTTAGCAACAATATCAAGAAAAGTGACTACAAGCTTTAAAAAATGTGATACAGTTTATATGAATAACCACCCACTAAGTCTGGATTTTTTAAATCTAGAAAAAAATGAGCCATTCTTATTCTAACCAATAGATTCTATTTTTTATAGCTAGGGAAGTTATTTCTTCATCACGTCTGAAATAATGTGGCCTTACTCATCAAAATGTGGGAATTGTGCCACTAAGAGAAATCATCTCATTGATCTTAATCTTCCTCCACTTTCTAAGTCTGAACTTAGCATAAAGTTGCTCTCTCGATTTCATTTTGAGATAGACCTTAAAGCAAATCATATTTATCTAGAAGAAATGTCAAGCAGGAAGAATTAAGGAAAGCCATTTTAGAGTCCTTTGTTCAAGAAAAACATCATCTGAGGTTATCTGAGACAGTATTTTAGGTTGTATCTAAATTCCACAGAAAGTGCTGGGGAATGGAATATTATCAGTCAATTGACTACTTGATCTGCACAATGCCAAGCAATTACTTTTATTTATTTATTTACTTACTTACTTACTTACTTACTTACTTACTTACTTACTTTTACTAAAAATTAAATCCACAGCTAATATTCAAACTTTGGGGGGCAAGTTTGAAAGAATAATGGTTGAGAAAAGTAATCAGGAATCTATATCCGTGTGTGACTATGGCACTTCTTAAAGGGAACAGACTCACCTTAAGAGGTCAGTCAACTAGGATCAATGACAAAACCTCAGTAACAATGGGAGACATGAAAAATTAAGTATGGCCAAGTCCACCCCCCGGAATATGAGATTCATGAGAAAAGGAATTTTTGTTCCCTGGGTTGTTCCCAGCATGTAGAACAATGCCTGGCACAATAATAGATGCTTAATAAATATGAATACTGAATGAATGAATATGTGTCCTCAGTCCAAATCCTCATGAAATCATATTTGAATCATGGTATTATGACTGTGGGAATCTGTTAATGGACTGACCAAATAGGGAAAGATTGTGAGGGGAAATACAGAGTTATTATCATTAAAAACACAACAAAACAAAACAAAACACCATAACTGGACCAAAAGACAAGAGTGCATTGGTGTCTTTCTGTAGTAGATCCTAAGGTGCATCACCCAGA
This sequence comes from Galeopterus variegatus, assembly GCF_000696425.1. Lineage (NCBI taxonomy): Eukaryota > Metazoa > Chordata > Mammalia > Dermoptera > Cynocephalidae > Galeopterus > Galeopterus variegatus. Next base: position 22,463 of record NW_007737720.1, on the reverse strand, counting down.
TTGCCCGCTTCAGGACAGAGGTACTCATTTCTTCAATTGCTTCTTTGGGAATTCCCTCAAAGGGAGCTATCTCACCCTAGATTATGTTCCCCACCAGGATAGTCTACATCTAGTGACTTGTCAAGACCAGAGTAAAAGCCTTGTCCCCATGCCTCAAACAGGACATATTTGAATGGCCATCCCAGCTTCAGAGCTCCCCATAGAATTGGCTGAGGCTTCTGTGGCAATGGCATTGCAGTCCAGCTTCTGCCTCTTTTCAGTCTGCTTCCCTCATACCATTACAAGTGCAGTTGCTGAGAGCACCCCCAATAAACTTGTGTGTGCAAATCTCCATATCAGAGTCTGTTTCCAGGAAACCCAACCTAAGACACCTTCTAATAGAGTAATAAATAAAAAGAAAGAGGTATTGATCCCACTTTAAAGAACATAAGAGTACTTATGCTTGGAAATCTTGGCTAAGATAATATAGTTATTGAAAAGAGTAATCCTGATGCAGGTCCCTGGAATGTTCATTATAACATTCATGTTAACCTAGAGAAGGACTTCTTGTGATCTGCCATAAGGGTCAATGTTTTGTCATCATTCATTCAACCTTTTTTTCTTCCAAACTCCAATAGATATGTTTCTAATTATAAAACTAACGCTTTTTTATTTTAGAAAATTTATGCAATAGAGAAAAGTATAAACAAGAATGTAAAAACCACCCATAATTCTGCCACCAATATATAATCATTATTAAATCGTTGCACAGCCTTCCAGATACAAGCATTTTTCTGCATATACACACATTCATCACTGTCTTAGTTTGTTTGTGCTGCTATAACAAAATACCACAACCTGAGTAATTTTTAAAGAACAAAAATTTGTTTTCTCATAGTTCTGGAAACTGAGGAGTCCAAGATCAAAGTGCCAACATGTTGGGTGTCTGGTGAGACCCATTCCGCATAGATGGTGCCATCTACATGTGCTCACATGGCAGAAGAGTGGAAGAGCAAAAGCCTGAGCTAGTTCCCTCCAGCCATTTTGTAAGGCACTAATTTATTCATGAAAGATGAGGGTGACTTAACCATTTCCTCACTGGCCCTACCTCTTAAAACCACCACCACAGTGGGATTGTTTCAATGCATGAATTTGGAGAGACATTCAGACCATAGCAATCACACACATATACACTTACTCATCTTTTTCCAAAAAAAAAAAAGATGCTACTATTTAAACTTGTATTACCTGTGTTTTTCCCATTTAACCATATAAAAATATAATATTTTACTGGCTGCTTAATATTCCATTTTATGGCTTAATAGAATTTAACTCAATCCTCTACTAATACATTTATATTTCCAAAATTTTTCAGCATTCTAAATTATGCTAAAATAAATATCCTATTCTCTCTGATCAGATTAATTC
>NW_007737720.1:19450-20664 GCF_000696425.1 Galeopterus variegatus | reverse complement strand
TTTTTCAGCATTCTAAATTATGCTAAAATAAATATCCTATTCTCTCTGATCAGATTAATTCCTTCGAATTATTTCCTGGAAGACAAATTACATGTCCCAAAGAATGTACATTCTTTAAGTTTTGTTACCTGTTGTCAAATTGCTTTCCAGGATAGTTGCATCAATCTGTCCTCCTACTAAAAGTTCATGAACATGGCTCTTTCCCCCATACCCTTCTTATTATTTTCTAATTTAATATGTAAAAAATGCACCCTTCCTTTCTAATTTAACATGTAAAAAATGCAACCTCCTTATTATTTTAACTGACATTTCTATTGAAGCACAGAAGGCATGTTTATCATATCAGCATATGCTACAACTGTAATAAAGAAAACAAGATTTTGATTGCAAAAATCAAGATCCAAAAAGAATAGATCATGCTGAAAGAGTAGGTTGAAACAAGTAAAATGAATTTTAATAGGGGTGAGATTAAAGTTCCAGAAAATACTTTTCAATTAATCACAGAAGAATGGGATGGAGGGGGCTTACTTAGCACAATAAAGAACCAGATTTTTTGTAGAGTGAAAGTTCAGATTGAGCCTATGGTGGCTACCAGATACTTCAGTGGAAACTTAGTTTTCATTAATAGAAGCACAGAGTCCAGGACAAGAAGAGTCCCATAGTGTTCTGAAATGGCCCTAGGTCTGTAGTATTTTGTTCAGCCCAACATTTTAGGAGGCCCATTGACTAATCCCTCCAGAGGCTAGGAGAAAAGTGTCCATATAACAAGTTGTGTAAAGAATAGTTGAAATAATTACTAATATTTAGCCAAATAAATAAAATTTAATGTGGCTTGGGACAGATTAAGAATGAAGTGGAGAGCACAGGGTTGCAACCTGGATGTCTTTAAATATTTGAAGGGCTGTTGTTTAGAAGAGGGATACGATTCATTCTAAATAACATCAAAAGGCAGAACTAGAAGCAGTGAATAAAAGTACACATAGGCAGATTTTATCTCCCTATTAGGAGGAAATTTCTAATGATTAGAGCACTCAAATGTGGAATAAAATCAACAGGTCACTTTTTCTTTCCATTGGACCACCCCTGAGCCCTCTGCCTGTGTTTTCTATTTTCGGCACTTTTACTAGAAGTAACTGTTTCTCTCAGGCCCTGAGAAGTGCCAAAGTGCCATTCAATTTCTGTTCAGTACATTGCTTTTCTTTCTTTCTTTCTTT
>NW_007737720.1:16626-18007 GCF_000696425.1 Galeopterus variegatus | reverse complement strand
ACACCAAGTCAAGGGTTAAGATCCCCTTACCGGTCATCTTTAAGAAAAAAAAAAAAAGTAGCTCCTCAAAAACATCCTCCAAAACTGTTCAGGGGTCCTCAAAGTGTGTTTTGCATCCTCAGCACAGGGCTCCCCTTCCATGGTTCCCTCCAGGGCACTACGACACAGCCCTCGCGCCACACCAGCAGATGACAAGCACACATGCATGGAGTGAAGGAGGACACTCAAGTCGTATCTACAAGGAAAATGAAGTAGAGAACTGATCATTCCATCCGTTAGATCCATGTAAAGAACCAAACCAAATTATTTGTTTTAACTCCATATATGCGTAGAAGTGCAGAGAACTTTTCTAAAAACAGATTCACATGAGAAATAAAATCAGCAAAATGGCCCAGGATATTTCAGTCATTATATCCAGTTGAAGAAATATGAAGGAGGAAAGAGAGAGAGAAGGGGCAGCTCTACATTACAAACAGATGAGGTTCCAAAATTCTTTCTGAAATCAGAGTGTTTTCCCATTAAGCAATCTTATATAATATACATTGGTTTCTAGGCAAATCTACAAAGGGCTTTTTAACCCACTTTGAAACTGGATGTGGTACTAAAATGTCATAAAAGTAAAAATAATGGCTAGCATGTTTTAAACACTTAGTATATGCCAGCTATTGCCGCTTTTAGTCTTCACAATACCATAAGTGAGATGTAATTTATTACCATCATTATCATCATCATCATCACTTCTAATATATAGCTGGAAAAACTGAAGCTCAAGCTACTAATTGTTGGTAAAAGGACCCAAAACAGGTCTTTGACTGCAGAAGCCCATGATTTTAACCACTACACAGTATTCCTTCCAACTTACCCACCATATGTCATGTTTCTGAGACAGTGTATCCAGAGTTCTAACCAGAGATATCAAGACCCCATCTTCTCTGCAGCCAACCCTAAAGCAGAATGTGGATCTCACCAATGCCCAGCTAACCCCCTACTCAGCAATTGCCTTGAGCCAACTAATTGTGAGGAAAGTGCTAATGCACTGTTGGAAAAGTTAGAGAAAAAAGGGCAAAGAGGAGAGAAACCACCTCAGGGCCCTGGGAAGGAATTCCCACTTGCAGAGGCTGCTGGGAGATAAGACCCTGTGGCAGCACGGAGTTGCCCTGCAGCCTGCTCATTCAAAAGAAAATTTACAAAATGGGTGGGTGAAGTCAAGTCAGGAACTGCCTGTGTATTAAATGCACTTTTGGCCTATTGAACAGTTTCTGTTAGACTCTCTCCTAACTTCATAAAGATTACACTCCATGTTGTAGCTAGTAAAGGAGTTAATAGACTTGGTTGTTAAGCCCAGCTCTGACACTAACCAGAAGTACAGTTGTCTTAGTCT